>NW_010136879.1:17241-19383 GCF_000699245.1 Pterocles gutturalis | reverse complement strand
GAGGAGCTGGAGAAGAGAAAAGGGGTTGTGCCGAGGTATGAGGGGGTTTCTGGTGACCTGCATCCCTCCCCCCCACCCTGGTCTCCGCACACACCATCACTGCTGGGTCCTGGGAAGCACAGCCTGACAACATCACTAATGTAATATTCAAAGAAAGCTTCATTTGCATGGAACATGCATTATTAATATATTTAAATACAGCCCCCCTCTCGCCTCCCCCTCTGTGCAGACCGTACCAGCAGCAGTGAGGAAGCTGCAGGGCTGCAGTGAGTGGAGGGGTGCCGACGCGGTGCTGGGGGTGAGAAACAGCCACTTTAATCCCACTGATTTCCCCAGCTTAGAAACCTCCCGTCCCCTTCCCCACCTGCCACCCTCCTAACCCCATTATTTTCCTTTTGGGAGTTGGTTGGCTTTCAGGGCATGCAACCCACAAGCATGCAGATTTGTCGGTATGAAGCAAGCTGCCTTCATTGCTCTTCCCCCATCAAAAACTATGACACCGAGGGAAGAACCGTGGATGTGTGGCCTTTCCCTCTCTTTGCCCAGCTCCAGGCAAAGTGGGTATTTAGAAATATGCTGTCTGATCCGCTGCGCTGGTGCAAAGCTACGCTATGGAGCAGAAGCTGCTTGGAGGGTACAGAGGGCGTTTGGGAAAGGGGGGCATACCGAGGTGTAGTTTTTGCTGGGGGGCAGCTTGTGGTTAAAATTGGAAAGGTAAAAATCACAGGCAGAGGGGGAAGGCAGGAGGGAGGCAAGCATAGCTGTGATGATGTTCGTGATGTTTATTCCTACCTGGGTCATGTCAGAAGCCCGATGCAGCTCCAGGCAGAGTGCAGCTGCCTCATCTGACCCTGTTAAAGAGTGGTAGAGTGCACTTTTTTCACCTGGGAAAAAAGCTAGTGGTCACATCAGGGCCTGTTGAAACCTCCCAGTGCTGTCAGCAGCCGTGTCAGAAAATATCAGCACATTTGCTGAGAATGAGAGACCCGGCTGCTCTCTCCCTCATCCCCAATATTGTGTTTTTTCCTCCCCCTGCAAGTGTGGACCTGGGCTGAGTTTTGTTATATTAATGAGAGGGGGCAGAGGACATGCAGGGAAGACCTCTGTTCTCACACTCTTGTGAGCTGATGAGAGGCACTCAGCTCTGGGAAAGGGATGTGATGTCCCCCAAACACACTTGCAGCCCTCACCCATACCTGAGCACCACAGTAGGACAAAAGCAGCTTAGGTGCAGGGCAAGCACGCTCCAGGAAAATCTTCCTTTTTCTGGGAAGAGAGGAGCTTTTGCTTTTCTCCTTGGTGGAGGAGCAGAGCTGTCCCAAACAGTGAGGGATCCCAGGCTGCCAGGAGGTATGGGCTAAGCTGGAGGTTCCCTGGTAGCACTGCAAGTTCTGCTGGTGGGGATTGTCTAGGCTGGTCTCGATGATGGGTTCCAGTGGGTGCCTATCTCTCTTTGGAGTTCACCCAGCACCCTGTGAGCAGGAGCAGAGCTTGGTGTCCCCCTGTGCCTTTCTGTGTGGGAAGAGGGGTGACCGAGGATGTGGAGTTGAGCCACTGAATGGAGACAGGCTGAATGCATGGGAGCCACCTCCCATGCTGCGGGGAGCAAAGTCCGCTCTTTGGGCTGGAAGGGGAGAATGCAGATCTCTGGGAGCAGACCAGAGGGCTGTGTCTCACCTCTAGCCCTTTCTCTCTGCTGGGTCAGGATGGGCTTCCAGCAGCTGTGAACCAGTTGAAGGCAGTATTTAAAGCCCCAGATGGGTCAAGCTTGGCACTTTGGAGGTGATGGTGACTGTGGAACTGCTGTTGTGTTTGCTTCAGTTGCGAGCTGGTCTGGCAGCAGTTGCAGGTTTGCTTTAGCAGAGCTGCATTTGTGTCCTGGCTTTCCTGTGCTCCCCAGCCGGTGTTAGTTCTGTGGCTTGCTTTGCCGTTCCCTGACCTCCTCTTTAAGGGATTATAACAATTCTTCGGGTCACCTGGGAGCTCAGGGGTACCTAGCCATTGCCTGAGATGAACTGCTTTCCTCACGGATAGGACTGATCAAATAATTTTCTGTTACTGAGGAGAAATGACCTCATTTGCTCAACACTCGTAAGCCAAGAGGAAACCCAGTTCCAGCTGACCAGCTGAGGTACAGAAGGA
>NW_010136879.1:0-17226 GCF_000699245.1 Pterocles gutturalis | reverse complement strand
ATGGCATTATAAGGAATGGGAAACAAGCTATTAGGAGCCAGGTTGAGCTGAGTGACTCGATGAATTTGGTCCCTAGATGTTGCCTCTTGAAGGGAGTCTTTAAGGTTCCCAGACAGCCCTGGTTTAGGTAGACACAGTGGCTGCATGGTGCCTTGTAGTGTAGCACCAGATGCCATGGAGACAGGCAGAGGATCAGAACCCTGGAGGAGAATCTGTCCTACTTTTGAAGGTGAGGCCCATCCATCCTCCTGTGCTGACCCAACAGATGTGTTGGGGCTGTTCCTTCCTGTCAGCAGCCACCTTGGCAAGTGCATCTCCAGCTTTTCAGCCCTCTAGCACAGAATTTTTTTCCATGTGCTGCTTTGGGGAGCTGATGGTACAACATAAATTTCACAGATGTGAGAAGATGTGCCTGGAGACCATCCCTACACAGAGACACCCACACACAAGGTTAACACCTGTCTGGTTTTGGTAAGCTGTAGGGGAAGGACTGTTTGCAAGAAACTGTGGGTGTTTTTGACTCTTGTGGGTGTCAGTTAATCTGACAGCAGAGAGATGGAGCAAATAGTTGTGAAGAAGGATCACCAGCAACATGACTTGGGGAGGGGGTCACAGAATAGCAGGAGGTATCTCTAGCTCTGTCACAACTGTCCTGTGGGGAAGTCCCTTCCATCCCCTCTATGAGTTCCTTGGTACTCACCTCACTTCTGAATGGTTTGGGTGATAAGCTAATCCCCATGGAAGGCACTATAGTTGTGCAGACTGTGTCTCAGGATGGTGTACAGGCTACCAGTTGCCTTAAGGCAAGGTGTCATGTTTGTACTCATTCTTTCCATGTCTCATGTACTCAGTCTGTAGACCAGATGGGTCAGAGATGCCTGTGTATTTTTAAGTTACTATGAGGACTCCATGAGCTATCCTTCTTCTGGGAACATTGGTTTACACATGAGAACATGTATGTTTGTGAACAGGGCAAGAGCCATTTTCTGCTAGGCTTTGTCTGTCCTATTCTCTAGTATGCACAGGTTAAATCTGTGCATGCGCAAAGTCTGTGTGCACATGTATGTCATTCTCTCTTTCTCAGCTTTATCTCAGTATTATCCATGTATATATGTTCCTGTGTGCATTTGTGTACGTGCCTGTGTGTGATGCAGGTAATTGTATGTGGGCTTATTTGTGGAGTGAGCAGGTGTGTGTGTGTGTATATGCACCTTTTTCATCTCTTGAACTTGATGTCTCTTCTCGAAGTGTGTGAGTATGTAGGTGTAGTTGTGTACCATGTTCAGCTGGAGGACATCCACCTTTTGTGTCCATGTATCTTCTCCCCATCTCTCATGAAGCTGTTTCTTTCTCGCCCTCGGGAGAGGCCCTGTGCTTTAAGAGATAGTCTTGAGTTGTATTAGCTGGTGCCACAGGTATGATGTGTGTTAACTTTCTTGACATCTGTGTACTCAAGTACATCCAGAAACATCACGCCTTGAAGACAAGGGAGGTCCGATTTATGTTATCTCCAAGGCTGTAGTGAGACCAGTCTGGAAACGTGGCATTCAAACCTGGGTGCTATGCTACCTGAAGGAGGATGATAAATTGGAGGGAATTCGGAGAAGAGCAACAAAAATGATGAAAGGGCTGGAGGGACTTACCTACGAGGAGAGATTACAAGAACTAAATATATAGAGCTCGGCTAAACGATGATACAATAACAGTTTACAACTACTTGAGGACAGTAAACACCAAGTAAAGGAAGAGATTATTTAGGGTTGCAAAAGATGGGCAAAGTCAGAGGTATGGGATGAGACTGAGCAAAGGGGAGACTATTTGTCTGTCTCTGAGGATACACGCAAACTTCCTGGTGTGAGTGCTCAGACTGACTATGAAATAGTCTGGCAGGTTTATGGAGATGCAGCTGCTTGCAGCAAGGAAACACATGGTGGTGAAAAGAGGTGGAGGCAACAAGCTAGACTTGCCCTGTGCTGGAGGTAAAGTGATCTGCAAGGCCTCTTCTTCACATGCAGCATTGCCAGGAAAATTTTGAGAGATGTTTGATTGTCTTTTACCTTTTATTGATTCCCTGTCTCACTGCTGGGGAGAACCTACAAGACACTGTTTTTGAGGGAGCAGAGAGGTGGTACAGGAGGAATGAGTAAACAGTCTGATGGAGCTGGAGGACGTTATTACCTCCATCCTGTCTGGCTGGTGACATAGTCTAGGAAGCAATCCTGTAGGAAGTGCCTGTAGATGAAAAGGGGCTTTACCACAACAATGTTCTAGGAGGGTACAGGCTGAACCTACCAAAGCGAGTGGTTCCCTCTTTCCAGACAAAGATGGCTTGTCATGGGGACAGTGGTGTCAGGAGCATCAGACTTCCCTCCTCAGAATTCCTAGTCACAGATGGTCCAGAATTGTGACAACAGGGTTAGAAGGATTAATACCCCTCCTTTTTCCCCCCATTGCAGTCACAGGCCAGGAAAATTGAGTCAGATCATAATAAAAGGATTAATGTGGAGAGGCTGCCGTGAACAGTGTGACAGACAAGTCAGAGAAATGGAAGGGAATTCAAGGGGGTTGGCCCTTTTACAGATGGTCTGCTGAAAGGGCTCTGTGTTTATCAACAGGAAAAGGGGATTTGGTCTTAAAAAGTCTGGAACAAGGCATCGAGGGCGCTAGCACTCAAGCACAGATGTTATTCCCAGCAAGGATCTATACTGGGATGACCAGTTAAATGACCCCAGACATCCTCCCAGCTTTAGGGCAGAGGGGGGAAAAAAAAATCCTTCTTGGAATGGGCTCTGTTGTTTGCTCTCTTGTCCGTCCATCTGCAATACAATCTAACACACCAAAATGATATTGGTACTCATAGCTACTATTTGCCTGTGACTACTGGGTCAACCTGGCTATAGAAATCCATAGGAATACAGGAAGGACCCTCCTGAGCCAGGTCTGAGATCCTTCCAGTCCAGAATCTCCAACAGTGACTGAAAGAGAGGAGAGCATAAAGACAGGACAACTGTGTAGGAGCACTTCCTCTGAACAGTCTTTTAGCCTCCAGTGATGTGTGGCTGAGGGACCTTGCGCTAGAAGATCTGTTGTATACTTATAGGTCTCTATGGATTTGTTTATTCCCTGAATTTGTCCAGACAATTTTTGAAGCCAGGTAAAGTGTTAACATCTACAAAATCTCACAGTAGAAGTTCTGCAGCCCTAAATATACTGTGTGTAATTCAAGACATCTTGTCATTTGTCTTGAACCTGTTACTTTCATGTTTATTTTCCTGACCCTTGATTCTTGGGTGGGAAGAGATGGTTAACACCTGTCTCCTCGACCCTTCCTGCGTCACCCATAGTTTTATAGACTTGTCTCATTTTATGGTCTCTGTTGTCTCTTTTCCTGTAGCCCTTCACCTTCCATCTTTCTGCATCTATCAGGTGCCTCTTTCTTGGCTACAGCACTGCAGCTTTGTAGTGACAGAAGGACATTGGGGCTTTGCTAGGTGGGAAGTGACATTGCAGAGATGAGCTGTGCCAGTCCCACACCGGTGAAGACTTTTGTGTCAGCTGCAGTGGCATGGTATAGGAGGACGTGAAGAAGCTGGGCAAAAACTCTGAAACCAGTTGAGGGTGCCCTGGGCCATCAAGACAGGACTGGGCAGGATCCTAGGAGGATCCTAGGAGGCTTGAAAAATAAGAAGGAGAATTTTGAAATGGACCTCAAGATGTGGGGACAACTTCTCTGAGTGTGGGTGGTGGTGGTGGTCAGAGCAGGCAGGAGTTAGGACTGGTCAACAGGGAGAGTGAGGGAATTGAAAAGGCCGGAGGTGATGGAGATCTGATTGGGGCTGTGACTGAAGGATGATCAGATAAGCAGACTGATGATGGGACAATCTGTAGACACAAGGGTCTTGGGAAAATATGGCTTGCTGATGTAATAGGCAGTGGAGGAGAGTGGGAAGAGAAGATAAGACAACATGGACTGTCTATCAGGAGGCTTTCAGGCCTAAGCACAGCACATGGACATCCTGACCCACTTGAAAGTGATACCCAAGAGTCAGCTTCCAGGTCAGGACTAGGCTCTTCTACAGCACATAATGAAATTTAGTGACAACACCCTTGGTGAAATTAAGATTTTCTCATATTTCCTGAGGTGCTCAGCTAGGTGATGGAGAAAAGATGAATGAAAATGAAACATCAGCCATCTTGTGAGTGGTCTTCAAGCAGAGTAGGCTCAGAGGGAGGAAACAGGCTCATGCCAGGAAGAAAAGGGCTGTGGTGGGGTACAACAACCTTGCAGTATTGGAAAGAAGAAGGTGCCCTCAGTAGCCCTTTTCCAACAGAGAAAACCTGTTCTGAGTAACCTTTGAATTAAGGGCTGTAGGGGACTGAGGTGAGTGGTGGAAATGCTTAGATGCTGTCAGATGTGACCTGGGCCAGAACAGGCAGCAGGGAGAGTGAGGGACAGTACTGTCAGCAAGGGGAGAGATGAAGGGAGAGATCTGGTGTGAAGGGGCAAGGGGTGTGGGCAAAAAGACCTGAACAGCATCAGGAGAGACAGTGATGGTGAGAGCTCTGTAGCAGCCAGATTTCAGTCTCTGCTGCCCACTGGGTGCCTCTCACAGGGCAAGGAGCTCTTCTCCAGTCCCAGCATCCTGTTCCCAGCCTGATTACACCACGGGGCAGTGCAGCTGCTTTGCTCTTCCTTACAGACTGAGGAAGGTGGTGGTTCATGTTGTATCGCACCATGTGTGGATAAAGCTTTTCTGCCAGCAGTCAAGTGTGAAGACAGTGAGGCAGAAGGTATTTTTTATACCTCCCCTCTCACTTTCTGTCCTTTCCTTTCTTCTGTCTCATCCCCCATGCTAGTTGTAACCCTTCTTCCCTTCCCTGTCTCCTCACTTAACACCGGCTGCATCCTGTGCCCGTTTGTTTTCCTTCAATCCATGCAGTGGATTGGTGACAGACCCCCACTTTAATTTTTTAAATCAAAGCCCTTTATCTTGAATTGAGCAAGGTCAGGGGAGGCTTGTTAAGGCATTGGTTGTATTTTCTGTCTCTGCCTCAGAGCAACTTAAAGGATGGCTCAACAGGATTAGTAGAAAGCGCAAGATTGGACAAATGGATTTGGCAGGGGCTGGCTGGTGGGCCTCGGGGAGTGGGAGCTTGCTGTGCTGGAAAGTGAGAGAGCTAGGTTCTGCTCAGGGTCTCCATCATCGTCGGCTGCCCACTGCACCTCTGGGCACATGAAGGCAGCTGGTCTGGTGCTGAGCACAGTCCTGACGCTGCCCCGGGAGAGAGCAGCCGCAGGCTGCAGCACCGCTCTGCGCTGAGCAGGGCTGCTTAGCACCGGCTGGGTGCTTTAGGGCCGAGGCACGGGGGATATCGCTCTGTGCTTCGGGGATCATTGCCCCCGGTGCAAGCCTCTCTGCAAATCTCAGAGAAACACGCTGCTCACAACAGAGCTATGTGCAGCTGGAATAGCGTGGGTCAGGCTTTAGGAACAAGCCGGGATGCCATTCCCTGCAGGGGCAGGTCCCCGTGGCAAACTTCCCAGCCGCTCCCTCCCCAGTCTGCTGGGAGCTGCTGGAGGTGTGAATTAGCAGTCCAGAGGCACTGTCATTAAACTCTGCTTCCTTGACTTGGCTTCTTCTGCTTCCCTTGTCTCCTGTTTTGTCTTGTGCTTTTACAAGTACATGTTTTAGAAGAAAGTGTCAGGCTTGTGGGATGACAGAAGGGCAGCAGGCCGTATGTGAGCTCTCCTGGCACGGCCTGGCCAGCACGCCATGCAGCCATGACCAGTTTGTGGCCCGTGCTCTCCCAGCCTCTCGCTGCTGCTGGCAGCACCAGTTCTCTCCCCTCCTCTCACCCGAGGTATCCTCCCTGGGGACCGGTTGGCTCTGCTTGGAGTGGGAGAGGGTCTGCACCAGGTTGCCTGTTCACTTGTGATGACCAGGCTGATTTGGCTGGCCACCTGTGCCCCCAGCCACCAGCCTGTCCCAAGAGGGACCCATCCCTTCCCCACCACGCAGTGAATCTGTGCTGAGGAGGAGCCCCAGTGCATTTGCTCTCTGATCCCACAGGTGACTGCTTCCCTCCCTCACTTGAACCCCTTATGTCCTGCACTGTGTTCCCAGTGCACTGGGGCTCTGTGGTCAGAAAGGAGGCTTTTGAAAAGTGTCTTCCGCAGCTGCAGCCAGCTGCTAGAGCCTGTTCCCCATCAGGCAGACACCCCGTCCTTGCATGTTCAAGGGCGTATGCCCATTGTGTTATCCTATGTACACACATATGGCATGAGTGTTCAAGGGCATGGAGATTCACACAACCTTGGCGTTTGCTTTCCCAAGCCTCCCAGAAAGATGGGTTGGCTGGATTAGCCAGGGACATGGCTGCTCCTCCCCAGTGCAAGGATTTTCCTCACAGAACTGGCAACACCATCGTCCTCTCATTAGCAGCCCTTCTTCTTCAGAGCAGATGAAGGGTCTCTCTGGGATCCCGGTTTCTCTCCACTCTCCTCTCACACCAGCCTGGCCACACGTTGCAGGGCTTGTTTTCGGTCTGGGGCAGCCCAGCCCCTCAGAGGGTGCTGCCCATGGGAGAAGCTCACACCATTTCCACACAGAAGAGGATTTGCATGCATGGTGGGGGAGAGACAGCCTGGCCTGTTTGTTCTTAATGCTCTGTATTATCTCGGTTAATAATGCCACCTCTGCCTCACATGCTAATTAAGGCTCAAGATTGTTAATGTAATAGGGAATTTGGGCAGAGACCACACAAGACTGGCTGGATTAAGTTAACCTTATGGACTGTTAATGGATCTCCTGGAGGGGCATTTCTGCCTAATGAGAATCCTGATTGAATGGTAATCAAGGGCTTGCTCTCCGCATGCCCAGCGGAGCCAGGAAAGCTGGTGAGGCTGCAGGGCAGGATGTGGGAAAGGCATCTGCTTATAGGGAAAGGGGGAGAAGCGCATACGGTTTGGGGGAGAGATCCCAAGGTGAGGGAGAAGTTGGGGTGAGTGGAGTAGTGATGCTGGTAGAGCTGCACAGGGGGGCAAACAGGCACTGAGGCTGGCCCTGTGCTTTTTGTAGTGGGCATTTAAATATTAACTCGAAGTGCTACTTTTACTGATCATGATTGCCAGCAATGAAAAGGTCATCCAAACTATGTTAGCCATGAGCAGGGCTCCTCTCTTGGGGAAAAAAACCTTGGAAGATCCTGGTCTGACTCTCAGAGACCTGCACCCTGGGTGGTGGCTGCTGCTACCCAGCAGATTAGAGAGCCGGACTTTCCCAGCCTGTTTTGTTGTATGGTGTGGGGAAAATGACAAGGAAGGGATCTGGCACTGAGCACTGTTACATGTAAAAAGTACATTGTCTTGCTGGTGACCAACAAGGTAAAGGGCTGGGTCTCTCTTCAGAAGAAACCTGGAAACAAATTAAAGGGGTGAAAATTGAGTTTAGAGGCTAGGCTTTCAGTGCATAGGGTTGGGTGATGTTTGGGGTTATCACAGATTTAGGATGGCAGCCAAGGCAAAAGAGATGAAGTTTAAGTGTTAGGCTTCATTTTCAAGGCAAAACTGTGAGATCCTGGGCCTGAATGAAACTGGGTCTTGCTGGGAGCCCATTAAGCCTTCGAGGGAAGGCGTGGATATTTTCACATCTGGGTCCTGTGTGCTAGTTTTGACCTCCAGAGGGAATAGGTACGGACTGGGATATAGGACAAAAGCAAAGCCTGAAATGGAGACTAGTTGTTTGCATTTCAATTTGCAGAGTTGAGAAATTTAGACCAACCCCAGAACAAGTGCGTAGAGCTCAGGCTAATGTGTTTAGGAGGAAGGTAGTGATCTGCAGAATTGGTTAAAGGAATAAATAAATGGCTTTAGGGTTTTCTTCTGCTAAGTCCCAGTGCTGCAGGAGGTGCTCCGAGTGGGCAGGCTCCATGCTTTGGATCCTAGCCTGGAGGTTACTCAGTATGTGTGGGATCTGGCCAAAGGTTTAGCCTTCTGATGTGGGAGCAATGACAGAGCAGCTAAGACATGCTGCTTTGGCTCCAGAGGTGTGAGTTTGAGCTGTGCTGACTTCAATTTGTGTGAAAGGTTTGTTACACCAAACCTAGCTGTAGGTGATTCTGTCTGGGGAATTGAAAGTTAAACAGGCATCACTGGAGCTGCAGTAGCCTCTCTATATTCCCAGCTACAGGGACCGCTGTCTTCTAACTCTGTTACCTTGAGCTGCCTTACCTGAGCTCTGTCAGCTTTAGATGGCCCACGGCTTGGATATGAGCCATGAGTCTGGTTTGTGGTGCTCAGGGTTCGCAGGTGGAAGTTTGTGGGTTTGTGTGAAAGTTTGAGGGTTTGGGTGAAGGTTTGTGCATACAGTTCCTGGGGGCTGGAAATGGGTGCCAAGGACATGGAAAGGAAATAGGTCCAGTTCAGGTTGCCCAGCGAGGTTTTTCTTCACTTTCTGACACTTGGTATGGGAAGATACCAGGGAACTGTAAGGAAAGGAGTTCCCTTGCTGTGTGTTGGTGTGTGGGAGTTGGTTCCCAGGGCAGAATACACTGCTGCCAATGAGCGAGGGGAACTGAGGGAAGGTGAGAAAGGAAAAGGAGAGACCAGGAGGAGAGGGAGTGCAGGAGCCAGACAGACTGTTCCACCCAGAGAGGGATCCTGTCCCTGCAAACCTGTACATGCCCAGGAGTGCACGCAGCACATGCACACTCACCAGAGTTTTGTTCTGTACTCGTAGCATTGCTTTCACAAGGATACTCACTCTGCAGGTGTGCAGTAACACACTGGTGTCGCACAGAGGCGTAAATGCTGCCACACACACACACACAACCCACAGAGGATACATGACACCTCACAAACGCACCAATGTTTTCAGCAAAGAACAGATTTCCACACATACGCACTGTTCACCCTATAGTATAGCACTTGGATGCACACATGTGCACATACATGTTCCATACATCAATACCTGGAGTCCACTGCCTACAGCAGAGGCACATGCACAACACCAGCGCACAGATGCTCACCAGAAGCCACACATTCCTGCACACCCACGTGCACACATGACACCACGTTGTCCGTATTGTCCCCTTCCAGCATTATCCCATGCAGGTGGACTCACTCATGGCAACACTGACAGACACATGTATTTTTGTGTCTTCCAGGTCTCCTTGCTTCCCCGCACAAAACAGGCCTGTGAAGGTCTCCCTTTGAGATGCACAAGATGAAAACCATGCAGACATACATGTGCAAGCACTCATATGCATCCTCTTTGGCTCCTGTTTGCCTTACTTTCACTCTCCCTTGTCCTTCCTTTAGCAAGTCATGGTGCTTCGTCCATGCCCCTGAAGCACAGGAGCAGATGGTCTGGAGCTCAGTTTAGGATGATGGTTCCCTTTTCCACTAGTGGCTCTGCAGCAGCTTAGCTCAGTGCTGTGTATCTTTGAGATGAAGATCCTCTTTGCCTACCTACACATGACACCTCTGTGTTACCTTTCAGTACCTATTAGAAATCCTGAGTCCAAAAGCCTCTTTAAATTGCTCTCATGACTGTACTTTAACCCAAGTAGCACTTCAGGCCATGGTGGCTTTTCCAGGTTCAGCAGCGTCTATTAGCTTTGACCTAATCAGGCAACTCCATCTCCAGTCTGCTCTGTACACGTGCCTTGCTGAGGCCCAAAAGGCTCTCTCACTCGTCCCCTTCCAGCCTGCATTATTCATCTCCTGTTATGCACAATGGTTGTTGGCGGGAAAAGGCATGCGGGTGCAATTGAACATGGTGCTGAGAGGAACAGACACTCCTAGCAAGCTGGAACTGCCTGGGTGCACGGGCCAAGTTTAGCTGAGAGGAAATTTTTACTCCTTCAAAGCACTTCTGAAAAGTGAGTGGTGGTGGTGGTGGAGATAGAGGGGAAGAGAGGGTGGTTTGGAGGGGTTGAGGTGGTGGCGTGGGCTTCCCCACATGTTTCTGCTGGCTCCTCTCATGCTGCTGCACGAACACGTGTGTGGTGCAGGTGTGGGAAGGTGGGAGTGCTCTGGGTGAAGGTGTGAAGTAGGTGGCTTTGGGGAGTGGAGAGTTTGCATGCCTGAGGAACAGTGGGGAAGGTGTACTTGCATGCACTGGGAAGGGGGCTGGGGGGTGTTTGGTGAAGACCTGTGGAAGCAGGGTGCTGGGGCACATGATGTGTGGGAGGGCAGGGAGTTCCTGGAAGAGGCTATTACAATGTTCGCTTCATTGACTTACACCAAGGTGTGCCTGTACGTGCTCACAGCCCACGCCCATCCAACAGCACAGGACAAGAGCTTGAGGGATTCTTTCCTTTTTTGTGACTTCTCTAGGAGTCAGGGATACTCTTGCTTGCTCAGGAGTTGTCCAGAGAAGGGCTGGAAAGACCTGTGAATCTGACTGGGGCTAGACCTGACAGCGTTGCCTGTGTCCAAGCCACCCCTGTGTCAGCCCCTTTGTGCATATGGGCTCTTCTTCTGTACTTGTGCCAGTATCCACTGCTCCAGGGAGGCCAATACAGCCACAGATCCCCACATCACCTGCCTGCAGTTGCACCTGCACCCCGCTGCTTTTCCCCTGCCAAAACCCCATGCTTTCCTGAACCTTTCCCATTTCCTGGGGGCACACAGGTACAGGCACTTTCCCTGATGCCGAACCCTTCTCTCTCCATGCCATCCACTCACAGGATCATGCTGTCACACTACCGAGCTTGTTAAACAAGCCTGGCAGAGCACTCACCCTGGTGCCAGACCGATCACCCCTCCTTCCCTCGCCCCTTCTTACCCACCTCGTGCATCTCCTTGTCTCTCCCGGGGCCTGGGGAAAGCTGGTACATTCCTGGCCAAAACTCTGCTTCCCATACGGGTTTATGTACTTCTTCACCATGCTTAGGTTTTGCAGTCAGGTCCCCTGATGCCACTAGCAGCCAATTTCAGAGCACTCAGGGCTGGTGGGACCTTGCACACTTCTTTGCATGCAATTTATGCACATCTAACACCAGAAGAAAGGTGGAAACGAGAAAGGATGAGTATGGATGCTTTTACAGGGTTTCTGCTCCAGAGACTTTTTTTCCCCAGGAGCTGCAACGTGTGTCAGTGTACAGATGCGTAGGGTCTGCTGAGAGATGGTAGAATGGGCAGAACTAGAGAGAGTGCAAAAGAATGGGAAGATCTCAGAGATGGAGGCAGTTTTAGCAGAGTTGGTGTGGCATTGGGGTGTGTGTGTGTACACGTACACCCGTGCAGGTACACAGAATAATTCATCTGTCTCCAAAGTGAGTTCCAGCTTCATAACTTTCAAGAATGTCATTTTTTTGGGGGTGAGTGATGCTGGCTGTCTGCATTTCATGTGTAGTTTGTGTTTGTCTGCCTGTGTTGGATGTTGATGAGTATTTTTGTTTTCCATGTGACAGAATATGGCTGGTGTTTGATGATGCTGGGGCTAGCGTTTAGGATCCAGAAGGATGGTATGCCACTGTGTGGGCTGAGTTAGGTAGGTAACAGTATCTGATGTGATCAGTTTGTATGCTGCAGGCAATTTGTAAGCTTAGTATATTTGTGTGTGACATGTAGCCAGCCGTGCTTGCTTGACTTACGTTCCTAAGCTCATGAGGATGTTTTATGTGCTTTTGTTTTCGTATAGATGTGTGCATTTGTGATATAATGGTATGCTGTTTGCACTGATATAGATGTCTGTGTGTGTGCGTGTGTGTGTACGTGGCACTTCTGGTCTTTGATGTGGAGGTGGGCTCATTAAATGGTGTGCATTTGTGCAGTGACAGTTACGTAGAAGTGATCGGGAGTCTGTGTGTGGTAGATGTGTTCAGATATTCAGCATGCATTTGTGCAGTGGTCAGTATTTGCTGTGCTGTATATAAATGTTTTTGCTGCGTACTCATGGGTGGTGGAACAGGCTGGGTGGAGGTGATGTGATTGTGTGATGGTTGTCTGAAATATCACATGCACACGTTAACACAGCTGTGCAGCCCTCTAGGTGCAGGATGTATGTGGAAAAGAGAAGCGCCTCATTGTTAGGAGGGACTCTGAATTTTTAGGGGATGTGCGCAAGGTGGTGCATGGGGGTATGAAAAGGCTGGTGAGTGTGTGTGAGTGGTGCGTACAGTGTGTGTGCAGCAGTCTGAGTGTGAGCAGCGTATGTGCAGGGGGTCATGCCCGGGTGCTGTGAACAAGGCCAGGAGGTGGCATGTCTGCGTGCATGTGGCCATGTGTGTAGGCACACTGTGTAGGCACACTGCACCTTCTCCCGGGGTGGCTCCACCAGCACCTTGCCCTGCACGGAGCCAGATGCTGTCTCCTTTGTGTGTGTAGTGGGACAGCTAGGCTCTTAGGATACAGGCCATCCTCTTTCCATCCTTTAAACCTCTTTCCATCCGTCTGTCTGCTCTGCTGCCTGTGTCCATTTGTCTGTTCCCATAATCACCGATACGCCCTGACTAGCTCACACCCCACACTGCCTGTGGACTCAGCAGCTGTGCATCTCTCCGTCCCTCCCACACACACACACATTCGCACACACACACACACACTCCCTGGATCTTCATCTGTGGTATATTCAGTTGCCATTGGAAACCTAAGAAAGAAGTGAATCTACCCTCCAAGTCTTAAGCTGGTGTTTTTTTTTTTTTCTTTTTTTTTTTTTCCCTCCCCTTTCCTCCTCTCCTCACAGAAGACGAAGTCATTTGCAATGAATCCATGGCAGCTTCGATCGAGCGGTGAGCTGGAGCACCTACTCACAGGCCACTCCTTGATGTGACTGAAGAGAGGCCTTTCCCAGCACTTGCCGAGCAGAGCAGAGCCCTGGATTTACCTCCTGCACACCCCTAGCACAGGCACCGCCAGGTAAGCCAACCTCTGCACCTACATCTGTGCGCCTCCCCACTCCTGCCTCCCTCTCATTCCCCAGAGGTGCGAGGGAGGGGAAAGGCAGGGGTTTCTGCCACGCTGGCAGCAAGATCCAGGCTTCCATCAGGCCCCCTCCCTGTGATGGAGAGCTGCTCCCTCCCCTCCAACCCCCTTTCGCTGCCTCTGTGTGTGGGGAGGGGTTGTTTGCTGAGCGGCAGGAGGAGGCGCTGCAGGTCCCTGGCTTGCAGTCCTGAGTGCCTTCGCCTCCTTTCCCATCCCTCCCTTGGCACACACCTGTCTGCTCTTCTCCTTGCAGCATTTTCCTCCCCCTCTCCTGTTTCGTGAGAGAAGGGGCAGCCGGGCTGGCTCTGCTGCAGCAGAGCAGCGGGCTGGTGTGGCCAGCAGCACGGTGGAGCTCTGCGGCCCTGGTCTGGGTCCCCTTGGGGGTGCAGCAAAGCAGGAGTGGGCATCGTGCTACTCGGAGCGGGCCCCCCCCAGGGTGGGGGGTGTTTCCCCTTCCCTTCTCATCTCACAGATATTTTGGGTATCCCAGTTCCCCACAGAGGGTGCTGTCCTCCATTTCCCAGCCAGGTACCTCCTCTGAATACCCAGCCCAGCCTGGCACAGCTTTTGGGGTGATGGGTATGCTCTTTGTCACTGCTTATCTGCTGTCCCCTGGTGCTCCTGCCCAGCTGGAAGGGACGTTTTCTGGCCAGAGACAGTGTGTTTCATAATCTGGGAACACCGTGTGCCCTGCACAGGCAGCAAAGGGGCCCTGTGCTGAGCTTGACCCATTTCGGGGCGCAAAGCTCTTGGGAGCACCTGAAAGGGCCTCCCGCTGCCTGGAGCTGCCCTTGGTGCCCCTTTCCCCAGCTCCTCTGTGGGGAAGGCAGAAAGATCAGCTGCACTGTTTCCATGCCACATTTCTGTGCTGCTGGAGCTGCTGCGGCGTGGGGATGGGAGGAGAGCTGGGAGCAGCTGTTTCTCCCATCGCCTGGACAGGTCCAGCCGTGCTGCCAGCCCTCGAGGAGCATGGACATGCCTGGAGCTGCCTTTCCCCAGAATAAGACCCTAAAGCAACGAGGTGCTAGTGAGGCAGCGGGCAGAGAGCAACCTCTAGGGAGTGGATTTTGGAGGAAACAAAAGCTGTTTTTCTTCCTCTTTCGGAATACCCCTGAGTCCTGCTTGTCCTTCTTTCAGCAGCACCCCTTCCTCACTCCCTTTCCAGCACTTCCCATCCCTTGTGACCCCTCGGTGCACACCGTGCTGGGCAGGAGCAGCTTTGGGCAGCCTTGGGAAGGACTGATGTTCCCCAGCGGGATCATTTCTGGATGCTGCTGCCAGCTGACAATACTGTGAAGTGATCTTTTCCCCTGTGGTTCACACCCTTTGGTGTGTGTGTGTTGCAGGTGACAAAGTGACTGGAGTGTTGTTGATGTGTCACTCTTCCTCTTGGCCAGGG
Source organism: Pterocles gutturalis (assembly GCF_000699245.1). Taxonomy (NCBI): domain Eukaryota; kingdom Metazoa; phylum Chordata; class Aves; order Pterocliformes; family Pteroclidae; genus Pterocles; species Pterocles gutturalis. The sequence goes on along the minus strand of NW_010136879.1, from coordinate 2,896 downwards.
CCCTGAGTGTGACCATGCACTCGGTTTTGTTATTGGGGAGTTAGCAGAAAGCAAGATCCTCCTGGATGGGGCCTCTGAAGCCATTTGGCATTGGTTAAATTCCTCAGCCCTCTCAGGACATGGCTTTGGCACTGGCTCAGGGTGGACAAGACGATAAATCCAGCTCTAGGGAGCTTGGTACTGGGTCAAGACTGCTGTGGCTACATGGTAGAAAATGCTGATCCAGTATGAACTCACTCTGCTGCTTCAGATTTGTTTAGAAAACAATGTTGGCTTAACTCTACTGGCAAGGTTTACGTTGTATTGAGTATTATCTGTCTGCACCACTCTAGCTTGATGCTGGCTCGAGTGTTGTTTGTCCTTCCACATCTGGCACGCGTGCCGGATCATGTGTGCTCTGGCTAATTTGACAGATGCAATTGCATGCCACAGCCAGCCTGGTTCAGTCCCTCCTGTCTGGCAAGCCAGTTTGAAAGAGGGTTGAATTACAGTCTTAGCAGGGAGCAAACCATGTCCCACACCAGGCAGCTGCCCTCCCCTTTCAGGAGTTACAGCAGCCCTTGTCTCCCGGGTACCTTGACAAGTGATGTACAGCAAGGCAGAAACCCATCTCTCTGCAGCTCCATCTCTCCTAGCACCATCCTGGGACCAGGGAGATCCTGGACAAACAAGTGTGTCCTCTGGCTGGTGGCCACATCTCTGCCTGGTTCTCCCCAGGGGCTTTTGAGCTGTGTCTTGCCTGCTGACTTGGAGAGTGTGTGTGTGGGGACAAGGATGGTGGTAGCTGGGAGAAGGGCAGACATCATGCCAAAGAGGAAGGGGAGGGAAGTGTTGTCTCAGCAGGAGGATGTTGCTCTCCAGCCCTGACCAACCCACAGCCCTGTGGCCAGTGCATGGGGCCCAGGAGAGGCATTATCATTCCTCACTGGATCATGTTGGCAGAAAACGGGTCTGCACTGTGGGTAGGCGCCAAGACAGCCCTATCAGAGGCAGGTGCTCACCTGAGACAGAGTACGAATGCAAACCCGTAGTGGTATGCTGTAAGGACTTTTTCTAGATCTGTTACTCAGGTGCTTGTGGTATTGAGGGAGGGAAAATGCAGGAAGGTGGTGAGGGGTGGTTTGCCTCATGCTTGTGTGTGGACGTGTGCAAGTCTCTGGTGATAAGGAGGAGCATTTGCTGACCACGTTTGCAGTCTGAAGCCAGCTTTACTTGAAAGCCCAGCCAGATGAGCTTTCAGGGCATGAAGACAAGAGATGACATTGCCTACAAAACCTTGTTGCTAAGGTCTCCTGAATCTGTATCCCAGCAAGATCTCTCACTGGTCACCGTGCTGTGCCTCAGTTTCCCCTACCTTTATGTTGGGCAGACAGTAGCTACAGATGCTGGGGGAGAATTGGATGGGGAGGAGGGATGTGAAGGCTGGTTTACCATTTGCACAGTGCTTCAGGCTGCACAGAGGGATGCTGTGGGGAAAGGGAGGTGCAGCCTGTGGACTCTTTACTAGCATGGCTGTGTGCTGACCTTCGTTGGGGGCTGGATGCTGGAGAAGAATCCATAATGACCAGGGTGCTGTGTGCCAGGGCTGAGGCAGTGATTCACTCAAGCCTCTGTTTGTTTGGGAAGAGAAAGGGAGTTTGTGGCTTGTCACTTGGGAAACAGAGTGGGGATTCAGTGGCAGAGAGCAGGCTTCTTGGCTGAGCCTCCCCAAGCAGCCACGCTGCGTGTTTGCATGTGTGTCAGGGGAGCAAAGGGGACCCTGGTACAGGCCATGACTGATGGCCGGCCAGCTCCGGCTCCCATCAGTTCACCTCCCCTTTGTACCCTCTGCACAGGCACTGCTGAGCAGCCAAGGACAGCCCCGAGGTGTAAACACATGTGTGACCCATGCGTTTAAGGCGAGGGAGAGGAGTAAAAGCCTTGCGAGAAGAGCAGCTGGATGGGATTCATTCTACATCCCTGCTGGGCTTAGCCTGCATGCAGTAGCACAGCATCTGCGCCAGTATCCATGCTGCTTCATCCCAGCCCAAGCAGGCACCTTCAGCATGGTTGTGCCTGGTGTGTGCGGCCAGGTCACAGGCTGGGGAGTTGTGTTGGGCTAACCTGGGGGATGAAGAGGACCTTTTCCTCCCTGTGCTCCTCACCTGTCTCATCCCTGTGATGAGGTGTGAGCCTTGCCTCATTTCTTGGAGGTGGAGACTTGCAAGCAGTGGAGTGAGGTGTCATGGAGGGAACGCAGATTGTGAGGCACATAGGAGTTTGGAGGGGATGGAGACACTAAGAAGGAGAGAAGACATGAGAGAAAAAGGACAAAAGCAGTAAAAGAAGAGGGGTGGAGAGGGAGTCAGGAAGAGAGCAGCACGTAGTGTGGAAGTCTCAAAGTCTCTCATATATTACAGGCTAGAGTTTGACCTGACCATGTTTGTACTGGGCATTGTTGTGATCTGAAAAGCTGTGGCAGGAGGACCAGCTCTGCACAGGTGATTGCCTATCTCCAAACCACCTCCTTAACCCAGGAAAAAAACAGCCTGAGATTCCCTTTTCCTGCTCTGGGCTGTCTTCTCTGCAGGGAGAAACCCTTCCCTGTGTTCTCTGTCCTCCTGGCCCTTTGGAGCCAGAGGAGGTGAGCCTGCTGCCCAGCACTGCTGGGAATTGCCTTACTCTGTACTGGAGGGATGTTGGTGAGGCCTTAGAGGAAGCCACAGACTTGCCTTTAGACTGCTCCCCAGAAATACTTATGGCCACATTACCTCACATAGACAATGTCTGCAGGGAATGAATTCAACATGCTGCATAAGGCAGAGTTTTCTCTGCAATTGCCTCATCAATGTGTCCTGTAAGAACTGAATAGCAGCAATTAGATAAGAGGGAACCTCATGAAATTTAACAAGGCCAA
>NW_010136878.1:0-4903 GCF_000699245.1 Pterocles gutturalis | reverse complement strand
TGTGTAACAGTGTGAGTGTTGGTTTTATTTTGGATTGAAACAGAAGTACATTTTTCGCAAAAGGCAGCCTGAGGAGCTTCGTGAGTGCTCTGACTGGCCTGGTGGTGCTTTGGGGATGGTTTGTGGGCCATCCTTTAGCCCTCCTCACTGGCATTGTGCTGGCAGTGGCTTCATGTCCATTCTGATATTGAACTTAGATAAATAAAGGACAATTTTTCCTCAGAAGTCTCTCCTGAAAGCCTTTCAGTACCATGCCAGCTCCCTGCAGAGGATGGGGGAGCTCCTGGGGCTTGGGCTGAGTCTTCTGCTCCTCGTCAAGGCTGGGGATGCTGTGAGCACTTCTGAGAGAAGGCCTGACAGGGTTTGTGAGGTGTGCTGAGAGACTGGGCAGTGTGCGGCCTGGGAGGGAGCACAGGCTGTGGAGAGAAGAGCAGGGGCAGAATCAGGGAGTAGAGAATCTTGGGGTGGTTAATGGGACCTGAATTTGGGAAAGAAGCGGGGCAATGTGAGGGCATGCAGGTCCCCCTGACTTTGCCAGTCAGTCAGTGTTTTCAGTCTCCTCTGGGACGTGGAGTAAGCAAGCCCTTGGTGCAGTAGGTGTCACAGGCTGTGAAGCTAAGCTAGAGCATATGAAGGGATAGGAGAGGGCAGCTGGGGCATGGGGATGTGTTTAATAGGGTTGGGAAAGGAAATAGGGCTCATCCCGGTCCTACTGGATGCTCTTGTTGATGTCTTCTGTGGAGCTGCTCCTGATGTTCTTCCCAGAGCCTACTCTTGCCTTGCCTGACAGAGAAAGTGACTTCTTCATACAGCAGCAGAAATAAATTTGCAGTGCTCATAAGACTGCAGCTACTTAGTGAGTGAAATTTCAAAGACAGGCACTCAAACTCACTGAAGGCCTTTCAGCCTGAACTTGGGATCTAAATCTGACCTCTGTAATGTATTATACTATAACAGATTATAGCTAGTTCCTTAATGCCAGTGCTTATTTTCACAGCAAAAAAACCCTGCTGTCTCATAACATATCCTGCATCTTTTTATAACATACATTTAGCTATGTCTTAAGTGTAGAAATTTTTTTTATTTTATTAATGGATTTATTTTGGAGTAATCCAGAAAAGACCTTCCCTCTCCTTCACTAGTCTTACACCATTATAATAAAAAGCCAGGCCATCCCCATGGACCTCCTGGGCTGTTTAATTACTGTGCAAACACCAAGGGGTGCTAATGAGCTTTCTTTCAAGCATGTGTTCATATGTCAACACTTGCTTTTGTCAGAAGCTTAAAAATGGAAACAGTTTTCTCTTTAAGAAAACAGGACCCAAATAAGGAGATGATGGAGTGGTGAAGATTCCTCTAGCGAGTCTGTTCCAGCTCATTCCTTAGAAAGGCTGTCTGTGTGTGAAAGATCAGAGAGGAGGCCAGTAGATCTGGGTTTTGTCCAGGGGTCTCTGGGTTTAAAGCTCTCTACCAACCACTTGAGCTCATTTTCCCTGTGACTTGGCTGGGTACAACTTCTTTCACTGCCCAGGCTGTTAAAAATCTTAAACTTTACCCTTTGGAATTCTTTCAGTTGCAGGACAGATACAACTTATTCCTTAGCAAAAATGGAAGCTATCAAGAAAAAGATGCAGATGTTGAAGTTAGACAAGGAGAATGCCATTGACAGAGCTGAGCAGGCTGAAACGGATAAGAAGGCAGCTGAGGACAAATGCAAACAGGTAAGTAGAAATAAAGTCACTGGTTGCCTATGCTGTGGAAATAAGTGTAACAAAATACTGTGTTGCAACTTTCTGACTCAGAAAGCAAAATAATTTGAGGTCGGGTTTTCTGTTAATCTTCCTTTGAAGTCTTTTGCCTTTCTGTGAGGTTACAGTTGTACAGCCAGGGCTAGGTGTTAACTTCTCTTTCCAGCCATCTGAATCTTTGCGAAATTAGCACTATCCACAGATAAGTTTTCTTGAATGTTACCTAATCCCCTTAATTTTCTTGTGCTTGTGATTCCATGGAAGAGACCTTACATACTCAAAATCAAAGCTGCATACCTTGAACACCTGTAGGGCTAATATTAATACCTCCTGAAGAGGCAGCTGTGTCTAAACATTAACTGAGCCTCTCCTTGAAGTGAATTAATAAAGTTCACTTGACTAGTCCTTGGTATACAGAGTGCCCCTTAGAGGTGCCAGCTGTGACTCAACAGTATGTAATGTTGTATTATTTTTTTGTTAGGGATAATCAGAAACATCTTAATTTGAAAGCTCTTAATTTAACAGAATTATTCTGATAACATTTTCATATTATTTTGCTTTTCAGTGTTCTTTATTCTGGGTGTCTACCTCATAGCTGAGCTACATTATTTTCAGAACAATCTTGAAGTGTGAGTTGACTCCACTCAAGTTTCTTATAGCACTTCTTGTAAAATTACCATGTCTTTTCCTTTTACATTCTCTAAATGTGGCTGCTTCTAATACATCTTCCAGACTGCTATAATACCTTAGTAGCATTCATTTGGACAAATATTTCTTATGTTCAAGTTCCGCTTGAGATCCTAGATGATGTAACTAAACTTTCAACTGATCATCCACTTAGCTAAAGCAACAGGGAAAAAGTTTCCAAAAGGGTCAGCAGCTGCTGTCTTCCCCCTCCATCCCCTCCCCAAGGAAAACAACTTGTCTCTTGGTGTGCCGTGACAGTAAGCTTCTACACATCGCCATGTGTGTGTAGTCCCTGTTTCTTTCCTGGCTTCAGAGGTGTTGATCGGATGCTGTTCTGTTGGGCCACAGTTTCCCCAGCTAATCTTTCTGCACCCAGTAACAGCCACAGCAGATTGTTATTCAGAGCGGTTAATGGTGACTGAATGCTTAGCCTTCCTTTACATTTAGTTATCAAAGGTGATTTCCTACAGGGTGATAAATGACACACTTGTGGGATTTTTCAAGTATCTATATGAGCCTAATTCACAATAAAAGATTTATTTTTCTCTTATCTTTTTATCGTAATCCTCTTTTCTTAATTGTCTCAATTTTTTCAGCTTTTTTTTTAATGTGGGCACAGTACTCAAGTAATGATTTTGATGTTGTACACAAAGCAAACACCACCTCCTTCATCTTGCTTGTTGTCCCTCTGTTAAAGCATCCAAGCAAGCCTGCTCAGTTCTCTCACGCTGTGTGGTTACTCTGAGTAAAAGTATAGCAACATAACAATGTTCAAGAATAGCACGCTACCAAAAATGTTGTTAGAGCCATTTTTGAAGCCAGAATGAAGAAAGCCAGTACACTAAAACACAAACTATTTTGAGTGAATTATTTTGATAGACTAAATGTATGTGAAGGCGGGGCTACGTGCTTGAATCAGTTTCTCTACAGACTGGGTGTTTTGTATTGCGGATGAAATGATGGAGCAGATGGGCTTGCAGGCTGCACCCTTATCAGCAGCAGGGCTCCTGATAATGTAAATTCTTCAGGGAGCATGAGACAGTTTGTCATTAAGCAGTCTCCCAGCAGGTTATAAATAGTACTGTTCTAGTGTATGATATGGATTTATATGGTAGGGAGGAGAGAGTCTGAACCTCACGGTAGGACGGAGCATACCTTGTTGGCCCACAATCAGTCAGAGAACCATTGAGGCTGGAAGGGACCTCTGGAGGTCATCGAGTCCCACCTCTCGCTACAGCAGGGCCTGTCGCGAGCCAGAGCTGGTCCCTCCTGCTTCCAGAGTGCCACGTTTGGTTTGAAGGGTCTTGAACAACATACAAAAGATGATTAGGGAATGACCACTCATTTTTTCTAGCTATACAGGAGTTGTATAGTTTCCTAATAGACCATCAGGTAAGAGTGTTAGAACAAACACAAGGACAGAATTTAAAATCATTTCTAATGATGCTGTAGAACTAACTGCTGCAGGGTGTTGTCAAGTCCAAAATTGAAATGAGGTGAAAAAGGGCTTATACCAAGTTATGTATCAAACCAGATCCTGTGTGTGCGGTGGCAGGGAATGTTCCAAGGATGATGTGTGTTTAATGTTCTCTCCCTGGCAGCTGCTACCAGTCATTCTCGGACTGCTTGCCCCAGCAGAACTTTGATCTGGTCTTTTCTGACTCTTCAGATGTTATGTTAGGTTAAAACTAATAGTAAATAGAGGTTTTAACCATACTAAACTGTAACTGATAATACATCAAAATGCTCAGTTGGGTGGTTTTTCTTTTTCTCTCTTGAAAGGTAGAGGACGAGCTGGTAGCTCTGCAGAAAAAGTTGAAAGGAACCGAAGATGAGCTGGATAAGTACTCGGAGGCTCTCAAAGATGCCCAGGAAAAACTAGAGCAGGCTGAAAAGAAGGCCACTGATGTATGTACCTGCGCCTCGGATTTGCCTGTAACTCTGCTCTGTGTATTTTGCAGTCTGTGTGTAGCACACTGATGGTGAGAATCCCTGAGAACGTTTGTGTTGCAGTACTTTGGTGGGGGGATAGGAAAGGCAGCGTTAATTTCAGGTACGTGGTCACCTATCTGCTCTGCCCCACGGAACTCGGGCTGGCTGTTCTGCCTGTGCACGGCACACACACTGCCCCAGAGCCAGCAGGAGTGAGGGCTTATCACAGCGCTGCACCCACCGGGGGCTTCCGAAAGGGGGGAAGCGTTTGTGGGCAGGAGGTCTGTAGGAAAAGTGAAATCTCCTTCAGTTGAAGTAAACAAAACTGTGATTTTTCTGGGAAGCTGGGCCGGAAGCAGGGATCTGCTGTGGCGCAGGGATGCAGTTTGGCTTCAGCCCCATGTCGGGTTTAGAAAACAGCCCCAGCTGCCCCTCCCCACACCCCCTTTGTTTTGCTGTCGGAATGGTTCGGTTTGGCTTCTCTCCACCTGCCTGGGCCCAAACACGGCGCAGGACCTGGCACCGGTTCCTTGAAC
>NW_010136877.1:32639-33577 GCF_000699245.1 Pterocles gutturalis | reverse complement strand
GTTGTGGCTGTTTCCTGACCCAGGGTGCAACTGGAAGAGCTCAAAAATTAGTTTGAGGAGCAAGAGTACCTGCTCCTCATGGGTCTGGGAGGTTGTGAGGCACTTCTGGAGATGGTCGTAGAGGTCCTCTGCTAGATGGTGGTTGCTCAACATAGTGAGGAGCCCCAAAGGCCAAAGAGTGAATGATTTTGAGGTCTTTGAGGTGTTCCCCTTCCATGGCAGGTGTTCTTCTGCCAGCCCTGTGGAACCGTGGGTTTAATTCACCAGGGGATGCAACGCTACCTATGGTGGGCAGGGGAATGACGTCGGAGAGGATGCTCGTTGCGTGGCGTGGTGCCTTTGTTGCACAAACCCACTCAAAACCTCAGTTTAGGTAGAAAACTCCACTCGTATGCCCACATTTCTGCTGCTTTGGGTTATTTTCTTTCAGGTGTCCCTGGAATTGTGTCATGTGTAGTCATCACAACTGATTTTGCAGCTCATCGGAGGAAGCTCAGGGTTTTTCTGGATGGGTTCCAGTGGCAGGTTTTAACCATGGACATTTTTACCTGTTTCAAGCCAGAAGGGACTTGCAGTGGTGTGCTCAGGTGGAGGGACAGTCCTGAGGGATATTTGTCTGCTGCTCTTCGGTGCTTCTGCTATTAGAGGCTCTCTTGTTCCCTCAGGTGACTTGTTCCTCTGCTTTATTATTAGTCCTCCAGGTTCTCCCAGTACTCTCCTCTGTTAGCAAGCCGGTCGTTCCACAACTGGGTGACTGGTTCCACTGTACATGGGTGACATGAAGCAAAAACTGGTTCGAACTAAACCCCGTTCCTTTATTCGGTTTCTGGCTGACCACCCTTTGTTCTACTTATTGCACTTTTTGTGATGCTTGAACCAAGGTCTCAAGCAGCACTCTGCTAGGTTTCCCGGCTTTCCTAAGGCTGGTCCCACATTCC
>NW_010136877.1:30756-32608 GCF_000699245.1 Pterocles gutturalis | reverse complement strand
GTTGGGGAATGTGTAAATCATGAGCAACCTGGTCCTGCTCCAGCGTGGTGGTTGTTGCTGGCTTCTTGCGCTCCCTCCGTCATTTCAGCAGCGTGTGGTTTTTCATGCCCACATTGGTGAGTTGTGTTACTAAAATCTGATAAAGAGATTGCTGTGAGAAGTGGCTGCAGTTCAATGGTGGATGAAATAATCTCTTTATAGAAATTTGTTTGTAGACCTCTGGGAAAACCAGCGTAATATAATTGTAAGAATATATTTAATATTAAGGTTGTTGTGAATTGTCTTTTTTTTATTATTTTGAAAATCTTTTTATCCTTTTTTTTTTTTTAATCCTCTGCTTTGTGGCAGTGATGGAACTTTGCCATTTGCAAACTCCCCAGGTTGGGATGGGGAGTGGGTTCAGAATATCAGGAACAAATTAGGGGGGTCAGGCTTACTGGCTATGGTGCTTTGGCTTCTTTCAGAAGTATAACCATTCCGTTTTGCTAGACTTTGTAAAATACGTCTGAGGTTGTGTTTTCATTCCAGAGGAAGACTAAAACCCTTGGTGGTGAAGATCACCCAGCAGCAGGGCAGAGACAAAGCAAGTCTGTGTTCGTCATTTATCAATAGGAGACAATGTTTGTCCTTTTAACCCTCATTCATAAAGATTAAAAGTAAATTGTATATACTCTTAAAATCCACAGTTTCATGGATTATGAAAAATAAATGTTCTACTGTGAAGCCTTCCCTAAAAATCATAACTGTATGATTGGTTGGTATATGGATTTTTCTATTAAAAAAAAAAAAATCCCGAGCTGGAAAAGCAGTATATATGTAAAGAGAAAATTTGTTAACTGATATGGGAAGATCTAACCCTGGGTCACCTGCAAATCTCTCAAACAAGAGCTCCAGGGCAAGTCCTAATTCCAGAGAGTAAAAGCGAAAATTAAAGCTATAGCTGGTGACTCCTCCAAGTTACCCGGGGTGGATTCATTTGAGTTCTGTTGATTGTGCTTGTGAACAGAATGTGAAAGGGATGGTAGAGGTCTTCTCAGCCACTTCCCGTCCAAAGTATCTCCATGGAGACAGAAATATAACCTGATGGTCTGTCAAAAGTTGCTTTTCATAACCAGAGTCATTCATTAAATAGTAGATGAAGCGGGAGGCAAACTTTTGCATTTTTAATCAACCTAAAAAAAAAACAAACCCACAAACAAAAAAAACCAAAAACAAAAAAAAACCCCAACATTTGGAGAATGTGCTTTATGGAGCAGTTTATCCAGATACCACTGATATTTCATGGCCTGAGAAGCAGACTGTTGATGTGATGGATTTATTTACCATTTGCCCTGCTTCTTCAGATTATAAACTATCACATGCAGTAAGTACAGGAAAAACCACGGCAAATAGAATGGATTCACAAATATCAAAAAGCTGATGTAGTTCTACAACTTCACACAGGTTTGGTTGCATATGAAAAGCTCACAGAACCTTCTGACCAGCTGGGTTTTCCAGCAACGGGCAGGTCAGGGGCTTCCACACCTTCTTGTGGCGTGGCCGAGGGTTGGTAGCGAAAGGCTGAAAGTGACTTTTCTGGGGTGAGAACACATCGTGTGCTCCGAGCATCACCCGGGGCGTGGGACACATCGTGTGCTCCGAGCATCACCCGGGGCGTGGGACACATCGTGTGCTCCGAGCATCACCCAGGGGATGGGACACACCGTGTGCTCCGAGCACCACCCGGGGGATGGGACACACCGTGTGCTCCGAGCATCACCCGGGGGATGGGACACACCATGTGCTCCGAGCATCGCCCAGGGGATGGACACACCATGTGCTCCCAGCATCACCCAGGGGGTGGGACACACCG
>NW_010136877.1:19137-29838 GCF_000699245.1 Pterocles gutturalis | reverse complement strand
CGGTTGCCCCCAGCATCACCCGGGGGATGGGACACACCGTGTGCTCCGAGCATCACCCAGGGGATGGGACACACCGTGTGCTCCAAGCATCACCCAGGGGATGGGACACGCTGCATCCTTGAGCTTTTGAGATGCAGCCCCTCGAGATGCACCCGCCTCCTAAACCTCTCATCTCCCAGTAGTGCACAAAAACCAGACGGTTAAGGGAGAAAAAGAAAAAAAAAATAAAAAAAGAAAAGGAGCGTGGGTGAACAGGAAGATAAAACATTTGATGTTGAGTACTTTTAAAACTGTTCTTAATGTGCTATAAAGCTGAATGCTTCTCTTTTTCATGAACTGTGCACAAGAGGAGAAGCACCGAGTGTAAAGTTGTCGTCGGTTAGGTTTGGTTTATGGTTGTGGAGGCTGGCCAATAATGTGATCTTGGAAAAGGTAAACAACATAGTTTTAACAGTGAAAAATATTCCTAATATAAATACGGCGAAGTTCATCGCTGCTCACAACTGGAAAAATACGGCTGTACCGTTGCATTTTCCAGCGGAGCTAACAGAGGAGCAGAGCACAGCCTTACGAGCAATATATCCGAGACAGGGAAAATAGGTAATCCATCCAACGGGGGAGTCTCTGTGGCATTCGCATGGAGGAAAGCGCAGTAGCTTTATTTAATTGAGAAAATGAATCAATTACAATGATGTTGCATCATCGAATGCGAGGGAAATAGCAGATATGTCATTACATCGGGTAACAGTGTTAAAAAGTAATTGAGTGTCTTAAGCATTTTGAATCAATTCCAGGTACTGGCACAGCTACCTTAATGCAAAATTTATGAAGATGATCTCAAAATAATATGTCGCCATCAAAATTGTGTAATAAAACCCGGTAACGATGTGCGTGTGTGCGAGCACGCGTCTCAGCCGCTCGCAGGAGCCGGGTCCGCTGCTCGGGCGGAGAGTTGCCGGGTCAGAATTCTGTCGTTCTGCGGCTCGCGTTGCTTTATTTTTCATTAGAAGCACGGAGCGCTTTTATTAGGAATAATATTTTAAATCTCGTTCTGAAACGGAGTGTAATCGTATCTGTGTTGAGGCTACAATATATGATCCCACCTCTCTTCCTTTCCATGCCAAGACCTATTTTCCTGGGGAGGAAATGTGACGGATGCTCTGTTTGGGTGAAAAGCTGAATTGCCTGTTCATGTGCGGTGATCTAAAGGAGCTCCGAATCCTCCCGATTAAATAAGCTGAGTCTATTTTGTCATTTAGCATCTGGAAGTGAAATATGAAAAAAAAAAAAAAAGTCTTTTTATATCCACAGGATATTTTGCTTATTAGCAATAACGCAAATCAGCGAATCTATCCTGTTGAATTGGAATAGACTGGCGTTGACCATTAAAAAATATAATGGGCTACTTCTATCTATTTATTCTTTTCTTCCTTGGAAAAAGTAGAATTATACACAGAAACTTTATGTGTATATTTGTGCGCTATTAATACAATAAGGAAAGACTTTGCGTGCGTAATACCAGCAATTTTCTTGGTGCTGGTTTTCATCCTCCTCGATATTACATTTTCCTACCTGTAAGGTGTCACTGGAGGATCCTGCCTCCGGCTGGGTGCTGGGGGAGAGCAGCTTCCAAAGCTGATGGCAGCCCTGGAGTGTTCATCATCGTGGCACCACCCAACAGAGAAGAGGAGATGTTGGGGGCAAGGCAAAGAAACTGCGTTAGAACCGAAGGCGACATTTTCGCGAAGGACTGCGTTCTGTTTGCAGCAGGATTCTGTTGGGTTGCAAGCAACTTTGTGCCTCTTTAGGAAAAACAGATAGTTATCCACCCCCATCAGAAATGGTCTGTGTATAGGAATTATCAGAGTACCAGCATCCCTCAGTTGGGTCAGGTGTTTTCCATTAAATACCTGCTCTGTGCTTCCTAGTTAATGGTTGTGTCGTCATTCTGCCTTTGTTTCTTTTTGTGGTTGAAAGGTGCTTTGCCCTTATGGGTCAGAATATTTGGTAGCCCTCTGTAAGCCATGGAAGGGTCTGTTACTCCAAACTAGTGAGTAATTTCCCAACCCAACTGACGTTAAGAAATTTCAGAAAGGCTCAGAGACAAGTGGTACCAAGTCTTTCCTTTGCTATTGAAAACAACACAAAGTTCATCAAACTTTCCAGCCTCACAGATGGCGATGCTCTACCTCTAGTCCAAGGAAAACTGGGTTGGAATAGAGAAGAAACTTGGGGAAAAGTGGAGTATTAAAGGCTTTCCTGAGCAGCGGCAGATACTTCAACCACATAATTAAAGTTTTCTTCACAAAAAAGGGATTGTGAGCAGAGGCTGGCAGTAATCCAAAATTCTAATTTCTGACTATGATTTAATTTCAATTTTAAATAAATCGGTTTTTAATTTAAAAAGAGTGAGCTTCATAACATTAGCAATGATTGCAACATTAAGCCCACTGTTCACAATCTAGCAATATAAAACATTATTTATATCTGAATCGTAAACAGCCTTTTGAAATGGATTATGGTTTTTCTTCCTATTCTAATACAACCTGGAGGGTACTAAAAAGTGTTGTGTGAAATTAACATTCTGCTGACTTTCGCCTATAAATGAGAAGCGAGCTATTAACATTTGTGTATTTTCATTATGTAAATTGTGTTAACACATGCCCACAAATTGCCACCAGCGATGCAATAATTTTCTCTCAGTGATCATAATGTGTCCAAGTGAGTCATTTTGATTATGACATGCTAATTACATATTGCCTTTTTTCAGATTCAGAAAAACCAGGGATCTTTAATGGTAAGCTTTATGAGTTCAGAAAAAAATTCACTTTTCTTTTTCCTGATGACTGCCTCCTCTGCATGCTTGAATGCCTTGTTTTAAACTTAGCAAATTGCATTTTGAAGAAAATGCAAACCTTTAACTGCCTGTATTAGATTAGGTACCATTAGAAATAATAGAACATCCTGAGCATCAATGTTTTTATAAGAGTTTGCTGCTGTTGATTAATCTTGCTATATTTTATTGCATTAATGATTTTTTCTTTCCACTCCACTGTAAAGATATTGCATATAGGCTAATACTTTTTCCCTCTCTTCTTCCCATTGCAGCCTCTCCAGTTATTGCAGTGCATTGTTGATGAGGTGAGTCGTCGTCTTATGTGCTTTCACTCCTAAAGTCATTCCTAATGGAGTGGAAAGCTTATATTTTGTTTCCTAATGAAGCACAATGCCCAACATCCTCCGAGCACAAGTTGCCTTGTGCAGCTTGGAGCTGTCGAACGTGAACTGGTCTCGTCCCACTTTATGCTGGTTTTCTGCTCTTAATATCGACTCGTGGAAAGACTCGATCTTCTCAGAGGCTGGTCCTTTTAAACAGACTGCTGTCAGTTTTGCTTTGTTTTTAGCATTTAATAAGATGATAATTGGGAAGTTTGAAGGAGGAAAAAAAAAATGGTGACTTCTTAAAGGCTTACATCAGCCTCTAGAAGGTCATTGTTGGTTCATCAGGTTGGAGTCGCTGGGTCTTGACTTGTCCATTGAGACCATTCAGCCAGTTCCAAGCTGTCCCCTGTAACGTGGGTTTTTAGCTTGATGTAAGCTCTCAACCGGCGTGATGCCCAAATTCTCCACCTCGGTTGTATCTCCATCTGTAAATGCTCCTTGTATGAACTGCTCAACCCGCTGCCCTTACCTGCGGGGAACACTTTAGTCCTTTTATCAGCCACGTCAGCAAGTTGTTCTCTGAACTTCTTTCTAGAAGTGACATTTGGGCGTTGGAGGGGTGCAGTTAAATTAAAATGAACAAGTATCAGTTCTCCCAGTCCTGGCAGGCCTCCAGCGGTGCTGCCGCCTTTACCTGGCTCTTTATGGTGGTCTGGTTCTTTAGGAGGTTTTTAGGCAGTTCTGCTTCTTTTTTCATCTTTTTCATCCATGGTTTTTCCTGTTACCTACATCTTTGGTTGAGGTATGGCCATCCAAAGCAGCAGTGCTGTATATACCAGCACCAAAAGGCCATCCCTATCCTGAAGAAATTAAAGATACTCATATTTTTACCCGTGTTTTGCAACTGCTCAGCAAATTGCTTTTAAATGGGCTGGCCCTAGTGCCTAAATCTACGCTCACTAGCCTAAAACACAGCCCTAAAGAGCTGCAGATGATGGTAGAGCTTCTCGAAGCCTTCACATCTTTTCCTCAAGACTAGAGTTGCTCCGGTCTTCTCACAAAAACTTTAACCAAGAAACTTTGTGCAGTCTGTAACCATCTAAATACCAAGCTAGCTTTAATGGTAGCGTTTTGGTATTTAAATGTTTTAACTTATTTTATGTTCCTCAGTATGCCACGGAGCCATCGTTCTGAGCTGGTGGTTCAGAGCTCGTGGGCACATAAAGACTTCAGGTTACGGAGCTCAGCTCAGCTGAAAGTTCTTTAAGGGCAGCTCGCTTTGGTTTTTTGCGACACGCTCAATGTCTAAATGGAAGTTGTGTTCCATAACCTTCAGAGCCGGGGGGCAGAGGAGGGTGGGTTGGCTCTGTAGTGTTATACGCTCGGTACGTGTGTATTGTTAAGGGGTCATTTAGTAAGAAATACCGTGTTTCGATAGTCGCTGCCACACCTGGATGTGCGAATTCTTGGCATGGTGGTGCGTTGGAGGACGTTTCTATTAATGGGGTTTCTGTTGTAGCTCCTGGGGAGCGTTGAACAGATCCTCCGGCCACCCCCAGCCCTGTCCGGTGTACAGAGACCTCAAAGCAAAATGTGTTCAACTTGACTGTTGGTTTTCACCTCCTCACTTTGTATTTTGTGCGATGTGCCTCCTGGGGAATAACCAAGGGACCTGCTGATGTGGCTGATGCCGCTCCTCCTTCTGCGCAAGGACCTTTGGAGAGGGAAAGTCTCTTTATATCCGGTACCGTAGAGCTGTTGTTGCTACCCACGAGTATGAAAGATTAGAAATGCTTGGTGTTGTAAGACCGATTATCTTGGATCAGTTTTTTTTCCCTTGGCTGTAAGAAGGTCCTAAAACTCACAGGGGGTGGGAGCAGAGCCCCCCTCGTGCAGCTGTGCTGTACAGCCCATCCACGTAGGAACCCCCCGAGATGGGTGCAGAACTCCCCACCGACCTCAGTGACGATCAGAACAGCAAGGAGTGACGATCTGTTCCTCCAAACACGTGGCACACAGCAGCGCTCCCATAACGGCACGGCTTCGGGATGAGCCGTAGTGTCGTAGGAAACAGGAGGAACAGATCTGCAAGGGTGGGATCCAGCTGCCTCAAAGATCTTCCATCCCCACGTAGTTTCATGCCATAGTAATAATTTGCTGAAGTTGTTGCGGTTGAAAACTCTGGGTCTTTTTTCTTCAAGTCCCTTAATATGTCTTTTTATGTGGCAGAGAGTGGTTTGGACTTTGGGCTCCTCAAATTATGATTAAACAGCTTTGTGGAAGAGAGAGTTTCATGAAATTGGATCTTTGCTGGCAGCGTGCTTACCCCAGGCTTCACCCCTGGAGCCTGGTAAAAACTCCAGAACCTGATACAGGGAGAACCTAGGTGTTTTTAAAAAAGATGGAACTGAAGTAACATTAAGAACTGGATTCTTTAAAATAGTTGCTTATTATATTGGCAGCCGTTGGGTTTTTGTAGGACTGTTCCACCAGAATTTTTCAAAAGTTAATGTTCTGTTGGTTCATAATCATCTTTAATTCATAGGATTTGTTGATGGCTCAGCTAGTTAAGAGGTTGCTTCTGTATTACCCAGGTATTCTAGACTTTTCTGAAGTTCTGTAAGGTGGTGCACTATGGAATAAAAACTGCCCATGGGAGTTTTCAGATCTTCTGCAGTAGTGAGATTTTTGGAGCTGTTATTTTAACTCCCAGTGAAATATATGAAACATAGTGGGTCACTTTGGCAGTTTAAAAAGTCTGTTTGTTCATTTTCTAGGACTTAAATTCACTTGCAGAAATCCTGCAGAATGAATAAATGATTTGAGAAGACGGATTAACTTAACAAAAAAAAAAAAAAATCAGGGATGGTTCTTCTCAAATCACAATACACTGTGCCTGACATTTTTTTTGTTAAAGTATGTTGTTGGGCTTTTAATGACCTTGGTTCTGGGATTACTTTTTTAATGGCAAAATTAGCGAGGAGCATTGTGTGAATAGGGATAATGCCTGCCAGGAGCTTTATTTTTTAACATGTGGTAACTTACAGTGAGATCTGCTCCAGCTACAAATAAGACACGCTCATTTAACCAACAGTCCGAATCATAGCAGCATCTCCCACCATGAGAAGACTTCTGGTCCAAAGATGAGGATAGGCTGGTTGTTGTCTGCTGTTATTTGAGAGTCATTTAATATTCTAACACTCAACTTCGTTTGTCTCCAACTCACCGAAATGTACTATGGAAAGCACCGAGCGGTGGAGATGAATCCCTGTTGGGAAGGACACGCATCGCTTGCTGGGCGTACGGTCTTTCCAGAAACGCTCCAACGTGAAGGAGGATGGAGCCTGGAAGCAGGAGCCATCGCCTGCTTTGGAAGGTGTCCTGGATGTGTCCCTGTGTTTCATGGTCGTGCAGCCAAAGAATTTGCAATGCAATTTAGTCAGCAGCAGGATTATGCTTCAAAAGCACTAGGTGCATTAAAAAAAAAAAAAAAAAAAAAAGTTTTTCTCATTGGAATCTAGTTTTTGTGATTGGAATCTATTGCAGATGATAATGTAGAAATACAAACAGAGCCCCAGAATAATGCCATTGATGTTGCAGACCCCAGAAACGATGTGTTGGAGCCACTCAATTTCACTTAGTGGGTTGACTCTGTAACCTAATGATTACAACTAAAATGAGCATGCTTTTTAACCTCCCTTGCTGCTCGTGGTTTCAGAATGCCTCCCGTGATTATTTTTTTTTAGCTTAACTATTCCCTGCTCAGCCTCCAGATCTCCAGCAACCTCCCAGACTTTGTACATGGTCCAGTTAAGTGTTTTCTTTGCTGATGTCTGCAGGAGTCATTCAGTAAATCAAATTCCACTTCCAAGCAGAGATTATGATTAGAATTATGCATTTTCCTTTTAATGCATTAGAAAATTCTCAGGGTGTTCTGAATTTTTGGTTTGGTAAGCAGTGGGTTACTGGGCCCTGGGACTCTGCAGCAAAATGGGGGTTAGGTTTTCAGGAAAATCAGAGCTGATCAGAGCAGATTTTTACGTTCCTTGCAGTCAGTTGAGCAGTGGCATTGCCTTCAACTTTCTTCCGACCTGTAGTTACTTATTTCCCTGATGTCAAAATATATTAAGTAGGAAGTCACTGTTTAGTTACTTCCTCAGCTGTATTCCAGGCGCACTATTTCTAAGACCTTCTAAAAAATGTAATTTTTTCCCGGTTGCTAGTCAGACGAGCGTTTAGTAAAACACCTAGGTGATTGCAGCTGGTGTGTGAAGGTCCCAAAAGACCAAACCCGACAGCTCTCAGTTTTTCAGCGCGTCAGCTTCCCATCCTTCCCATCCTGGGGTTTTTCCCTTTAGAGGTATCCGCTCTGCGTCCGGAGAAGGTTGGATAGACAAAAACTCGCGCTGTGGAATGCATCCTCTAGGCAGTCCTCCTGACTTAAGCAACTCCTTTAAATTGTCTTTAAGCTCTCCAGGGCTGTTTTGTTTGACCTTTATTTAGTTAGAGTATCCCTTCTAGGAAAGCAATTATTGCCAGCCCCTTGGGTGGTTGCTGTAAACCGGGTTTCGCTGTGCTGGAGCAGTTGTGGTCACCAGCTCTGTAGTTAAGCATCAGCTCTGGTTTCCAATCCTTTCTTCTTCATAACATAAAAGAAATTAATTTTGGTTTCAAAGTTTCCATAGCTTGTCACCTAATAGTGACTTAGGTGTTGGTTTGGGCTTTTTTTTTTTAACCGTGTTGACTTAGGGACAAAAAGAACTCGATTTTTGTCCATCAGTTTGAATTAAATTATTTAAAAGAAAAATTCATTAGCTGTACTCATGAATCCTTACCCTGATAGCTTAATGAGTAAGTAGTGAGAAGCTTTCCATGAGTTTCTTGAGCGTTTCTGTGAAGTGCCCCCACAGAGATACTCGGTCTCACAAGACTGCAGTTTAATCTAGCTCAAGGACTTTACAAATTCCGCAAATCAAAGACCTCTTTTTTTTTTTTTCCTGTTTAAATTAGTACTCTAGAAACATTTAGCAGCATCAGGTAGTGCTGGGGTAGTGTTAATGCTGAGCTATGAAGCGTTTCAGTGTCAATACATTTTCCAATTTTCCCATGGCAAAAAAATAACTTTGACTCAATACATGTTTCCTATATAGTTGTTTCTAGTCCCTTCTGTTTTTTACCTGGCTAAATATATCCCTCTGTTTATTGCTACGGCTTAGCCTTAAAAATTCACAGGTGTGTTCAGCTTGATCAAGTAACACAATGAAGACCGTTGCCTCTCGAGTGCTGAATTTCTTGCCCTTCTGCATCAGTGCTACTTTTTGCCGGTTCTATAAATGAAGTAGAAAACTCCAAAGGCTCAGAACGAAACAAGATTTTATTTTTTTCATTGGGAATTTCTCTGTAGAGTCTCATGTATTGATTTAAACATATGAACAGCTATATTTAACCCTGAAGATTTCAGGAGTTTTGAAGATTTCCGTGCTGGTGTTAGGATGCACACACGTGTGTGTGCACAAACTCACCATCGTTTGTGCTGTGCATCACTTGGTTTAGGGTGTGCTTTTATTGAGACAGAAACTGTGACCTTACCAGTGTATGAGATTCAGAGACTTATATAGGAACAAGGTAAAACCACAGGTAGGAATTGCTGAATAATTACCTTTAGACCAACCTGAGCAAGAACCTTCCCAAGAGGGCAAGCTCATTTAATGGTTCCTAAAACTCAATCTTGTGGATGTCAATGGTCATGCTTGATTATTTGCAGCAGTGTTTTATGAAAAAAGCAATAAAAATGCATTGGGAGTGTACGGCGGAAAAAAGGGAACAATAACCGGTTTTAGTTTTTCCATCGAGTCCCTTCGGCGCGGGCAGGTAGAGGCTGCGTTTCGTGCCGCTGTGGCTGAGCTATTTGAAATGGGCGTCTGTGTGTATCTACCCAGAACACTGCTGCGCTCTGCTAGCTTATGATCGACAAGAGACCTGCAATGAGAGGGGAAAAAAATTCTTCTGTTTGTTTTAGAGAGAAAGCAATTACAGTTACGGTTAAAGGATTAACCTGTTTTTCCAGCTACCTGAGCCCCGCTAACACGTGCAGAGCTTGGCGAGAGGTAGAAAATATCACGTCCTACACTCTACATTATTCCTAATGTTAATTACAACCTTCTGCTGCTTTCCTTCCGTCTTCTAGGCTCTGAAAAATACCCCACAGTTGCAAAAGTGACAATGGAATAGCCCCAAGTATCTACTGGCTTATTGAACCCAGAAACATCTCCGTGCGCTCGGTACGAATATAGGTTACGGGATATTTTCAAGAACTTGGGGAGCAGGTAGCGGTGGTGGGAGAATAGGAGGTTCTCACGTGATTTGAGGTGTTAAAGGTAGGCTGAGTGTTTTGGTGGATAAAACACTGGCCTTTCAACCTTGGTTCCCGTCCAGCTAGAGATCTGGAAATAAATGAGTTGACTGCTGACACTCCAATCCCAGCAGACCCAACTTCACACCAAAATGCCCCCACGTGTAATTTGTCACATTTGGCATCTGCTACTAAGAAAAGAGCAAGAAGTGACCCGACGCAGAGATGTAATCATCTTTCACCTTCCTGCTGGGGGTGGGAGGGTAACGGGGACAATCCAGAAACGCTTTCAAGTCCGGGCCCCTGGGCCACCTCTAGACATCGCCGTCTTCTGCAAACTTGTTCCTTGTAGGAGATCACCTGCCATTAGGTTTGTGCAGGGCTTTTGAAGTAGATTGGCTAGAAAGTCAAAAAAATGATTTTTTTTTCTTTTTTCTTTTTTCTTTTTTTTTTTAGGAGTGCTGTAAAAGAAAGTTGTCCTTGTAGGAGTAAATCTGAACAATGTTGGAATTTGTTGGTCTTGTTTGAAGCAGCTCGGTAACTGCAGTGCATTTCTTACACGTAATTGCACTTGGCAGCATTTCTGGGGCATCTAAAACTTAAGTTTGGGGAAAAAAAATAATCACTGTTTGGGCACAAAGTAAAATGAGTAAAATGCAGCTAGTATAGAAAAATAGGTGTATTCCTTGAAAGCTTTAGTGAAAGAGAAGCTGGAGTGCATGAAAATTCTTTAATCCTCAAAATTTTTGAGGCTGAAGTGATAAGCCAAAAATGCTTTCCAAAGTGCACACGTGATTTATTAAATACTGCCATTTCAGCACGGATGGAGGAGTTGCAGAGGAGGAGTATCTGCCCAGAGGAGATGATGGTTTCGAAGGCAGGGTGTGCTGGGGAAACCCAGAGGAGAGCAGAACTGGAGTTTGGTTTGCTGGGTTCTGCTAACTTCCCTCTTGTGGCCATAGAGCCATAGGACCATGGCATCTCCTTCTGCACAGGCTGCACAGGGACGAGAGAGTGCTGCAAAATAGCGGGAGCTGTGGGGAACGGGAAAATTTAACCCTTCGCAGCGAGGGAGGTAGCAGATTGCTGGCCCCTGGAGGAGGAGGTGGGAGGAACATGGGTTGCGCCAGGGGAGGTTTAGGCTGGAGATTAGAAAAAATTCCTTCACGGAAAGGGTGATGAGGCAT
>NW_010136877.1:10047-19116 GCF_000699245.1 Pterocles gutturalis | reverse complement strand
GGCTGCCCAGGGCAGTGGTGGAGTCACCATCCCTGGAGGGGTTCAAGAAATGTGTAGATGTGGTGTTTAGGGACGTGGGTTAGTGGGTTGGGTGGTGTTGGGTTGACAGTTGAACTTGATGATCCTTGAGGTCTTTCCCAACCTCCATGATTCTCTGATTCTATCTGAACGCATAGCTGGGAGCTTTGCCATCGCCTTCTTGAAGGTTTTAGGCAGAAAGCTCTATTAGCTGATTTTCCTGTTCCAGGGAGGTTGTGGACTTTCTTCATAAGGGGTGTGATTAATCTCTGACTTTCAGTTGCTTTGAGAAAATATTTCACTCTCAAAAAATTGTCTGTTGGGGTCGGACCTCTGAAGGTGTGTGAGCATGGGATGCTTTCTGGTGTGTATTGCCAGGCAAGAGCTACTCTCAAATTTCATTGACATAAGAGGGTTTCCAAAGAAAATAAGCAACTTGGAGCTGTGTCTGCTGAATTTGCTTTCTTGAGTTTGTCCAGGTAAACCTCCAAGCTGGACAGAAAAGAGAGGAAAGGTGCCTTATCCAGATTTATTTGTGGGTTTGCTGGACATTATTTGTTTCCTCAGCCTCCTTGGCATCTCTGCTACTGCTCTGCTTCGGGAGAGCAAAGAGATCAGGAAACATTGCAAATAATAGGCTTGAGAAATAGGTGAGGATAATGCGCGGACCTGTAATTCAAGCTCTTATTTGCCTAGGTTGCGAAGGCTTGGTTGACTTGTGGACACACTGTTCATTAGGTTGTTCTCTCTTCCTTTGTTCAGACCTGTGGGGGAAAAAAAAAAAATAAAGATACAGATAGTAATGTCATCACTCCCTTCAAAAAGGGAGTGCTTTGGGACGGACTGGCTCAGTATTCTCATTCTCAGGTCTTCATTTGGATAATGTGACTTCCCCTAGCTCCCGTGGAAGTCAATAAGGTTTATACCAGAGCCTCGACACTCTATAAATTAAATATTAGGAGCAGTGTTTGAAGTTTAAAGCCCTCCCTCCTCCTGCTAGCTCCGCTTTTCTGCCGCTGTGCTTTTTTCTTTATGCCTGAGCACCTCGCTGACAAGTGCTAATAACAAAATGCCAAGAGAGGGTCCAGTTGGAGTTACCGCACATTAAACATTCTGAACTTGTCCTTTTGCTCATAGATTGTGCATAATTAATAATTAAACGGTTTCAGTTGTAATGGGTTGACCTTCTTGAACTGTTCATTATTCACAAGGCAAAGGCATCACTCAAACTTTTTTTTCCTATTGCCCTTCCCCGTTCTCACCGCCTGTGTGCACCGTTTGGCGGGTTTTGAGAAATCAGAGTCTCCTCCTGCAGCAGATCCCACTTATGGAAATGTTACTTGGATGCTCAGGGAAGTAGCCAGCCTTGGCAATAAGCTGCCTG
The DNA here is from genome assembly GCF_000699245.1 of Pterocles gutturalis. NCBI lineage: Eukaryota > Metazoa > Chordata > Aves > Pterocliformes > Pteroclidae > Pterocles > Pterocles gutturalis. The sequence continues at coordinate 17,714 of NW_010136877.1, read as the reverse complement.
GGGATGTAAGAGGCCAATGGTACATTGACCCTTAAAGCGTTTGTGTCTTTACTGCTGTTCTAGCAGCATCCCCCGTACAGAGGTCCTTATGATATTGGTTAAAAGATACGGTATTTAGTGGAAATGAAAACCATTTCCTAGTTTAAAATGAGTATGCCGATTCTTCAATCTTTTAAAAATACTGTTTTTCTGCTTTTTTCACCTCTATAGTATGATTTCAGTGTGCGGGTGGGTGAAATAAGGCAGCTGGACCGTTCCCTGTGGTTACATCAAACGTGACCGTACAGCATCACACAAACTGTGTAGATCTGGTAGAGACACATGTAGCTTTGCTTTCTTTCCTCATGTTCCCATCCCTTTGAGTCTCAGCTAAAGTGCAGGGAACTCCAGGATCCAATATAGGATGTCTTTATTTTCTGTAGTTTGGGAATTTTTTTGCTTTTCTACAACAATGTTGTGATTGCTGGAGTTACAGAGGCAGCGATGGCAACACTCTCTCTCATTAGAAGCAGCTCTACGTACAAAATGCTCTCCCCTTTCTACTGCTCAAAGGGTCTTGCACAGAATACCAGAAGTTCAAATCTTTTGGTCATTGGTTTTCCTGGGTAGACATCATAACTGAATGGATGTTTTCTCTGTCTAACTAGGGTAAAATGCAGTGTTTGAGGCAACTTTTGTGGTCACCTTTGGAAGCAGTTGAGGCTTTGGACTTTCCTGGTTCAGCTAGAACCAAAACCTCCTCCTTCCCTATCTATGAACAACTGGTTCATATGTTCAGGAGTGAGATTAAAAGTTTTCATCTCCACTGATCTCTTTGCCCTCACACTTCCCAGCAAGTGCTTTCTTGAGGTTGATGCGCTCTCCCCAAGGCTTGCACTTTGTCGGGCACATAGCCGGTAAATTTGTGGGTGCCCAGTCTAAAATCTTTGGGGAAATTGTATTAAAACGTCTGGTTTTCATACTGAGATTTGGTGTTGGAAGACAACATCTGGTTTTCATGGTGAGATCCAGTTGGTGTTCATCTCCACCCACCCAATCTCTTCCCAAGCTCCTGAGAGCAAACCAAGGCATGGCCACGGGTGACAGGTCTACAGCAGAAGAGAGTCACCCTGGATGAGGATGAAATACCTGTGTTGTACAGGAAAATGTGCCCCAAAAAAAAAAATATATAGCATTTAACATTTACTTTCATCCAGGTGAAATTTTCTTGCGTGTTAGTGCAGGAGCAATCAGTGGAGCCCTGCTGCAGGGTTTGGGGGAGCCAAGTGGTGGGCTTCAGAGCAGTTCGGCAGCTTCTCCTCCCCTCTCAGAACGAAGTTTTGTTCTATTATGGGTCCGTCATCTCTGGGTGATTGCAGAAGTGATCACCCAGCACGTTAGTGTGCAGTGCCATGTGCCTGGCCTGGAGTGAGCCGAGCTGGAACCCCCTTTAGAGGGGTGATCGCAACAAGCTCCTCACTTCCATTTTACTTCAAACCAGGAGTTTTCAAAATGATCTTTAACATGTGCCGCTTCAGGTGCCCAGGAAGGCTCTGCCGGGTGAGAGAAAATGATGGGGAGAGGCAAAGGCTGCTGGGCTCCCCGCCGGATCAGCCAGCCTGACGCTGTGCTCTGCATTTTTGGTGTTAATACGGATCATTTTCCTGCGCAGCTCTTTGAAGTGGAGAAAGTTTAATTGCAGGGCTTCTTTCCTTGCGTTCCTTCCCCTCTCCAGTGGAAACCTTCCTAGATTGATGTCATTTACAAGTTTAGAAACAATAACCTCTCCCTCACCCGGTCTAAGTTCAAAGTGAATTTGGGCGTGTTATATCAAATGCTCCTCGTATTTAATCGAAGTCTTTGAAAATTGCAAAGCAATTTCGGCTTCTCCTTTTACTCTCCAGTTACTTTTGATTTAATTGTATTTTCCAGCAGTTTCCAATTGTTTGAATTGGAAACAAAGCCTTAATAAGAGTTCTAGTTAATTTTCTCTCTTGTAATTACCGATCTCATTTTTCTGATAATTGGCCCCAGCAATTATATGTATATTTACTAATCACATAGGAGGCTCTGCGGTTGTGTCTATCTGCCACCATTGATAATGGCACACACATTGCAGAGGTGCTTTTATCATCTTCTTTTTTTTTTTTTTCCACTACATCAAAGCTATTTCCTCGCGTTCTCAATAATGAATACATGCATGCATTTGACACAGTTGTGTGCTAGAGAAATTGTTTGGCTCCCACCAAATGCTGCACGCTCTGAGTTTCTTGCCTGCAGCGCTGGAAGGTTGTATGTAATGATATATTGCTCATCCAAATGGCCAAAGCACTCCAAAGCACAGTGAGATTAAAATAAGTCATTCCTTTGTTAATTTAAATAGGTGCATGTATCATACTTTGCAGGGTACTTTGTGGAGGGATGGCAGGGAGGAAAAAAGCCGCCGAAAGGTATTTTTAATAGCAAATGAGAATAGATGAGAATGGAGTCATTTGCAGCTGCCTGTTTTATGTGGCTCTCTTGTTCCAACTGTAGGTCTAATGAGATGACACTGTTAAAGTACTCTGCAGTGTAATTTCATTACATCCTGAGCTGTTACACTATAAACACAGTGGAGCTCTCTGTCATTCTTGGAAAAACTCCTAAATTCGTAAAGCCCTTCTTTGCAAATGGTGATGTTTGTTCCCTCTTTGTAATTTTTCTTTTTTTTTTTTTTTCCCTTGTGCTCTTAATCTTCTTCTTTTTTTTTTTTTTTCTTCCTTTTATAAATAGTCTGGGTGGTTATTTTCTACCGCCACACTGGTAAATCCTCTGTTTTTTTCCTCTTAAAAATTCTTAGTTTTTTAAAATCTAGAACAGACAGCAGATGAGGACAGGCTCTAAAATGAATAAGTGTAAATAAACATGAGTGTAAATAAATAGCAAATGCAGTGAAAGAAACAAAGGTCAACACAAGAATAATTTCACAGCTCTTTGTTAATTACAAGACCATTTGTGTGTTACTTAAATAATCATTAATTTCTCATTTACACTTTACCTACCTTCCTTTTTACCCTGTGGCTATCATTGTCCTTTTTTCACCTCCCCTCAGTGTCTTTCCACATGTTTTTACCCATTGTGTAATACTCATTAGTTGAAATGCAGTGTTTTATAACACATTCTCCCAAGAATTTGTACCTTTCTCCCTCAAATTCTCTGTGTGAAAAGGAGAGCTTTGTCGCTTCCTTGGGGTTTGTTTTTTCCTTTTTTTTTTTTTTTTTTTTTTTTTTTTTTTTTCCCGGGGTTACTCTCCTAAAAAAAAAAAAAAAGAAAAGAAAAAAAAAATTCTCTCCTTCTGACTCTGCTTCTTGTTTCAATCCAATCCCAGGAATCGCCCGTCCTTCCAGCCGGGGAGTTCTCTGAGCCATTTGTACACTTCATCACTCAATGGTAAGCTCGGTTTGCAAACATGCCATGCCCTCGATGTAAATGATACATGCCATTAACTCCGCCGCTCGCTCGCTCGCCGAGACCTTATGGCTTTCCTTGCATCCTTTCTGAGAGGAGAGGGACTTGGGGGCCTTGGGCAGATGGGCCAGCAAAGCTAAGCAAACTGTTTAAATTATGTAAACGTTATTTACACAAAGGGTCGTAAAAGTACTTTACAAGGGTTGGTTTGTGTTTTTTTTTCCTGTTTTAATAAACCTGCCCGGAGTGTGGGTGCAGCCTCGCACGCTGGGACCCCCAAGAATTCAGCTGGGGGTGAAGAGGCCACAGAGGCTCGTGTGTATCCTGTCATTGTTCAGGGCTTTTGAAAATATTACCTGGAAAATTCCCTCAATATTTAGAAAGGCACAAGCAGCCTTGATTAATTCATTGGCTTTTCAGTAAGTAATTTTTACTGAGAGTCGTATTTTAGAAAAACACCACTGGGTATATTTTCTTTTCCTTAAAACTGAATAGTTCATTGAAAACCTTTGAAATTAAAGGAGAATTGGGGAGAGGAGTAGTGTGTTAGAGTAAAGAATACAGGTTTTGAGTGACAAGAGAATAAAAATCTTGAGGGCAAGCTATCCTAAAGAAACCAAGTGAAAGGAAAATCTTTTTTTTCAGTGTCTTGTTCCACACACACCCCCTAAAAGAAAAGGGGGGGGAAAGGGGGGGGGGGGGTCATTTATGGATGGCAGAAGAAACAAGCTTGAATTTTGCACAACTAGGATGTGTTTGGCAGGGGAGCATCCCTTCCAACATGCCCTTCCAGGGCTGGATGCTGAGCTGGGCTGCAGCAGATGGAGCCATGGAAGCATCGGCCGCGGGGTCGGGGGAATCCTGCTTCAGGGGTGCGTCCGCGGTGAAAACAAGGTGCTGGAAGCCCTCAGCCCCGTACAGAACTATCTATAGGTTGGGCTTTGCGGCGCTTTTAGGGTCTCTCCTGGATGCTGGGGCCACCGCAGCAAAAGTCACCAAATAAAATTGAATTTTGAATATTTAACATAGGAGAAAGTACCTCCCAGGAGTGATGCAGCGTGTAACAAATACAGACACAAAAAGCCGCCTGATTATCGGTTAATTAAAGTAACTAAATAATTAAAGTTTGTGTAACATAGGCCTCCGCGTTCAATAGTTTCGGTTTACAAAGAGCGATGCGATTTGGAGGATTCTGCAGCGCAACGAAGTGATGCGCGGGGAGGTCTGGGCTTTGTAGCCCTGCAAAAAAAAAAAAAAAAAAGGAAAGATGGGCTGTTTAAAAAAAAAATAATAATTCTTATTGAGGCAGAGGGAGGGATATAACCTGTGTTAAAATTTCCACAGATGTCAAACGGAAGCATAACTGATGGTGGCTAATAGCCTTGTTTTCCCTGGGGACGCAGCTACTTTGGGCTGTCAGATCAGAACCGCTGCCGACCTCCTCGCCAGCCAGCGCCTGCGTTATTTGGGGGGTTGTAGCTATTTGTAGGGAAGGTAGATTGTATCGTTAGTAGCTCCGATTTACAGCACAGATCATCGGGTATTTCAGAGGTAGCATTATATTGGCTTAGCGGGAGGCATTGCTGTTGAAAAAAAAGCAAATAAAAAAACCAAACCCCTATATGCTGTTTGAGCAATCAATTCCTAATAAGTATTAAGAGACGTCAAGTGAGCGGCGTTATCAGGACTTTATGACTTTATGCCAATTACGCCATAAACACGGGCTGTTTGGAGGGAATCCAATTAGTCAGTAGGCAGCTCCTGACGGTCACCTCTGCGCCGGGTTATTGTGCGCCTTCACGCAGCTACGCGCAGCCTGCGATAGCTAATTGCACCTGTTGCACAGCAAAACTAGGACTGTTCGGATGAGAAACGTGATCTTATAAACAGGTTAATGCTGCGTAATGAACTATCACCCTGCGGTGTAATGGAAATAAATGTGGAAAAATGAAGGTGGAAACCCCGGGGTATGGTGCGTTCTCCGGAAGCTGTTGAGCGGTGGAGTTGAATTTCCCACCTGTTGGTGGATAATAGTTGGTGTGGAGCTAGGGCATAATCCCTGCAAAATGAGCGTCAGCTTCCCGGGCCATCTCAGCTGGCTGCTTTTCAGTGATCTTTATATTTACACACTTTTATTGTTACACACAGCAGAGACCCCCACATCCCATAGGGGAGGGATGGGGGTGGAGGAAAAATCCATTAACATTTTGGCCACTGTTGGGAACCCTGTCTTCCATCATTGTACGATAAAAGTTCAGAAATGCATTGAAATTTTTCACTGTTAAAAGAGGATATCTTCAATATTTAAGCAGTTGTTTATCTAGTAACATTTTGTTTTATCACACATAGCATGAAAAAGCAACCAAAGGAACGGCCAGCACCTGAAGATTTAATGGTAAGTGAGGCTTCGGAGCCCCTCAGTATGTATTTGTCTGTGAATAACTTCTATTCTTGTGTATGGATTTCATATCCATTATATAGAATATCTATACATTTTTTTCTGCATTATTCAGTATGTAAAAAATTAAATCTAGACGCTTTCTGTCAGCGAGCACAGGAGCCAACGGTGGAGTTACGGTTCCACGGAAGTTAGCGGGTGTTTCGCTGTTACCATTGTCATGGCCAAAGCTTCGCTCTTGTGGTTTGGGGAGTCAACACAGCCAGTATCCAGTTTCAGTCCAAACCATTTTGATGCTTAATACACAATTTTTGCAGTGGGTATGGCCAGGGATTACAGCTTAATGTGGGTCGGACTTGGTCGTAATTTGTCAGTTGTAACCTTCGCAAAGCTGAAGATTGAAAACAGAGGATATGGTAAAAAAAAAATTGTGTTTTTAATGAAATGCAGGAGCTACTGTTTTCACTTGTGTAAAATGAAATGAGATTGGCTTCAGAAGATGGAGTTGATATGTAGTTCGGGTCTGTGTGTAGAAGGGCTCTCGGTGGTGGAATCGGAGCTCAGAGTCTTTTCCTGGCAATTGTCGTTTTTTCAGCAGGGCAGTGACAGGGTACCTGCCTCAAGCTGGGCCCTGGTGGCTGTGCCTTCAGTGCAGAGTGCTGTTTCAGCTGCTGTTAAGCAGCTAAAAAAAATACCATATCAAGCAATTATTACAAACATTTACAGTAACTTATATTGTAGGTAAGGGTTGTCGTCCCCTCTGACTCGCATCAAATATCTTCGATTTTTAAATGTTTCACTACTTTTAGTTATATGCTGTGTTTCCTGGAACTTGGAGGCTTATGTAAGATCATCATCAGTTATTTTCTGTGCATTAAATATCTAGAAATAATTTTAGCAGATTTTAACAAGATGAGGACCCCGTTCGCATCACTGCATTTCTCGCTTACATGCTGCGAGCTGCCGGTAGAACAAACAAGTGTTTCAATTGCAGCTATTCTCTAGTTAAAGGCTAATCTCTGCAGATGCCCTGGGGCAGAGATCTCACAATCCAGACTAGTCTCAATTTAGATCCTGGTTAGTAAAGTATTTAACTGTGAATCTAATTTTAAGGGTATTAACTTCAGTAGATCTACATTGGAAGTGAGGCACCTGCTGAAAGATAAAATTAAGCCTTAAAGTTGGTCAGAACCCCTCCACTTTGTGGTGTCGTGTCTTGTATGAGAGCCTTATTTTGTCCTTTTTTTTTTTTTTTTTTTATTATTAACTTGTGATGGTTGGCAAATTCTTGCAGTTAGTCACATCTGAGAAAACTTGGAACAGGTTCTGGAGATGTAGAGGCATTTACCTTGTGCACTATTATGCCATGGCTGGATAGCTTAGCTATTAAAACAACGGAATAGGGGTTCATAAAACCTATAGCTGTTTGCAAATGCGTGTCTCCGTGATGCAATAGGCCTGTCGCTTATAAATAAAACATCTGCAGATCGCGCATACCCCCAGAAGTGTGTCTGGATGCTTGTAAGCAATAACACCACTCCAGGGTGCAGAGTCCTAAAAATGAGGCCAAGGGGTGAGTGCCGGTGGTGCCGGGGAAGTGCACAGGTTTATCTTTCCAGCTACATGCCCTGGAGTGTGCTAGTCCCCTTTTAAGGAGGTATTTTTGTAACATAATTTTAAAATTATAGCAGCTCAAGAAAGAAAATTAAAAAAAAAATAAAGCCTTCCTACTTTTTAAATAAAATCTTTTGTCGAATGCGGTTTTTTTTTTCCTCCCTTTTTCTGTTCAATTATAAATGAACTTGCAACAAGAACTCCAAAAGCACGAGGTAGGCTGCTGCTG
>NW_010136877.1:0-10004 GCF_000699245.1 Pterocles gutturalis | reverse complement strand
GGCATGGTGCCGGAGCCTCAGAAACTGGCCAAAATTCCCTCTTCCAGTCAAGCCCTTTACATTCTTGTGCTTACCCAGTCTGGTCTGGGGGCACTTTATTTATACAGCTCATATGCATATATTCATTAGTATATATATATATATATATATGCACACACACATAGTATGTCTATATATATATAAATTACCGTACTTAGTTGGAAAACAGGGCCAGAAGCTGTTAAATATCCTCTGAATTCTGCACCTGTTGACCACAATACCTTTTTGAATTCCACGTTGTCCATTTCTGGAGCCTCTGCTGTCGTTCTGACGGGTGTCTCCGTGTTAGCCATCAGAGCGGGCAGAGGGATGCAGGTCTATCAGGGAAATCCGGGGCTCGTCAAGCTGGGCTTACCGTTGATTTAAACGAGATTGCACCTTGGACACGGGGTTCTGGGGTTTTTTTATTTGGAATGTCCTAGCGAGGATGAAAGGTGTAACACCCCGTCACTGAGCCATTGTTTCTCCCCGGTGGACGTTAACCACACTGGGAGTCACTATTTTATAACCAATTGAGTATAATTAAAGACTGAAAGCAAAACGAAGGGAGCAGGACATCAGTCTTTCTGGGGTCTCTGGATAATCGGTGAGTTGTTAAATGCATTTTAGGAGGATGGCAGGGATGGATTTGCCCTGTCCATCATGTGAGGAAGCCCTTTTTTATAAAAGTCACTGTGCACATTTTGCCAGAAAATAGGGCCAAAGCCAAGGCTGTATGAAATTCCTGGATAAAGTCAGGCTGGCAAGTACCATAGACATTCTTGTGCGAGCGAACACCAGATTTCCAGAAGAGCTGGCATAAAGCAGGTTCCTGTATTTACACTCCGTCGCTGTCCTTTCTTCCGTATTCCCACCCACAAAACAAGGTATGAAATTGGTTTCTCTGTGTATACATAATCAACAATTTAATTGTTTCATAGCATTTCAGATTAACTGACTTGTTCCACGGGAGTAAAAAAAAATAAAAAAAAATAAAATTTCACCAAGCAATGGGAAAATTGTCCATCCAGGGAAAGGAACGATCCTTGTCATTCACCGGTGGTTGTTCTGAACCTCGTGCTCATGGTTTCTGCTCTTTTGTCTGCAGTTTGTTCCCTCTTAAGAAGAGAAAAGCATACAGTCAGTGAAATTGAACTTAATTTCAGCACCAGGGAAGGCTGCACAGTATGGTGGGCTATTCCTCTGTCTCTCTTCTCTCCCCTTCCAACGAGAAAAGGAAAAACTCAACAAGTCTTCTCTATAAAGATTTTTTAAATATTTTTTTCCCCTGTGAACTTCCTGTTTTCATTTAAAACATGGAGTTCTGGCATCCCAAGCCTGGCTCCCAGGGAAATGTAGGGATAGAGTGCGATGGGGCAGGACGGGAGAGGTTCAACCTCCCGCTAGTGCCGCGCCTATGGGGAGGCATTGGCAGGCTGCTTTGGCTCGGGCAGCCGTACTGGCTGTATTTACGGTATTTTTCAGCGGCTTTCCATTCTAAGCTCTATTTAATGGAATCTATGCATAGTAAGTAATCAGGTCAGAGAGAAGCAACATCCCCTGTTTGAGATCAATCGCTGGCTAATACTTTATCTAGGCCACTTTATTATCTCATGCTGATTCCATTCCCATTCTCCTCCTCCTTTGTAGCATGCACTTCAGCTGTGGTAAAAGTACGGATCGCATACATATTAAAAACATATACCCATTCTATCTGTATGTAAATGCGGGAGACACAGCTGGATATTGCAGGAGTTTGATTTACTAATAGTTATTATCTGTTCTAGCTGTTCAGAGGCAAAGAGAGTTGCAGAAAACAAGCTAGCGCAGAAATTGCCTTTATGATATCACTATCCCGCTTTGGTAATTGTTTAAAATCTCGTCTTTAGCTGGAAGCTTGGCCTTTCGTTTGTGCAGATTGCAGGCGCTTTTTCAGAAAGCCGGCGGAATTGTTGAAGTCTCTGGGTGAGTTTTTTTGTCGGTGCAGCGTTGAACTCCACCGTGCTACACATGGCTGTGGAAACGAAAGCGATTTACGCAAAGAAATTGTATTTGAAATACCAAAAGCCAAGCATGGAGCAGTTATTCCTTTATGCTTTCCCATGGCTGTATAAAAGTGCGGTCTTTGGGATGCTGCTGGGATTTCTCAAGGAAGGCACCGGGCAGGGAGAGGTGATGCTTTGGGCCAAGGATGTAGTTGGCTTCTGCACTTGATGGCTTTTGTGCAGATCTTCTCATTTTTGTTCAAGTCTCCAAATTTTAAACACAACTTCTAGCTTTCCTCCTTTTTTTAAACTACGGATGTTTTTTATGTTGGTGTTTTATTAATTTAGGAGATTTTATGATAAAAATAGCACATCATCTGTGTCAAAACCACTGACCTGCTGAAAAACTTGAAGTTCTTCAGGTTTTTTAATTTTCTTTTAATACCTAGTGCAATTTTGAAATTTCCCATTCCTATGCAGGCAGCAATCCCTCTCTCCATTTCAGGAACACCATTTAGACCAGGCACCCTGATCTGCAATGGGCATTTGTTCAGATAGATCATTTCTTTGGATATTTAAATGTGTTAAGATATGTGTCAAGATATTACAGACTCTCAAAAATGGATCCTGGCTGGCTCTTCCCCGTATAAGAAATTAAAAATGCAAAACTTTTAAGTAGCTATATTTTAAGCAGCTGTATTCTAGAGAGTCTGGGCAGTAGCACTTCTTACCCCGTAGAGCTGAACTTGTTTGCAGCTCGTTGTGTTTAAACCGCTGTCTGTAGCTCTTAGGAAATAACTTTTATGGTTTAAACAAACAAATGGAGGATCAGCATAATCCTACCTGGATTTTCATGTAACCCTTCAGAATAAAGCCAATGAAATACTGCCGCTTGCCTTTGTCAATAGAAGGGATTTCCCCCAGCAGCTAATTTGGCTTCGCATTGCAGCAGTGGCACGGAGGGGCTGAGATTGCTGTATGGGGTGGGTTTTTGGTGGCGTTAACTTTGGAGAAAGACCAGAGGGCACTTTGCTTCTCACAAACACATCCCGTAAATCTTTTGAGGACAGCTTTACAGATATTTTTTTTCTCTCTGCCCCTATCTAGATGTTTATGCATCATTGCTGGATCACAGCGAGCCAAGAATTTTCCCTCTTTGGCTCCTTTTTTTTTTTTTTTTTTTTTTTTCCCCTGAGCCAGTGCAGGATCTCCTATCAGCGATGATTTGTCCGGCATAAAATTGTCTGTGCTTGAACCCGTGATGGATAGCTGTGTTTGCAAACATTTAGACTCTCCTCTGTCCCAGTGAGTGTCCAGTGCCAGGACAAGCAGAAATTCTGACAGACACCAAAACATGTGCCAGACGTGAAGGAAAGAGCTCTCTCCTGGTTTCCCAAGGAAAGACGTACAGAGCCAAGTCCTTTAGCTGTTGTAAATATGATAAATATTAACCTGTGTCTGCAATCTGGCAGCTCAGACGTACAGCGGACAAGGCATTCTGGATCAAATCCTGGATACTTTGGAGGCAGTGTCAAAATTTATATTGACTTAATGATGCTAGGATTTCAGACCAGGGCTCAGGATGTTCCTGTGTTATCATCTGTCTTGCTCAGGGTAGCTCAAGAGTTGGAGGAAAAAAAAAAAAAAGTGTTCTTTCAGGTGGGTGCATTGCTCAATTTATTCCCCACTCAGCTGAAACGGGGAAAGGTGGGTTCTGGACCTGTCCCCCTCTCGCCTTCCCTCTGTCTGTCCAAAAAAAAAAATAAAAAAATAAAAACAAAAAAACAAAAAACCTGTGTCTGTCCTTAGGGTTATGATTTGCTCTTCTGACTTTCTAACATGCCCTAAAGCTGCCCAGTGTACTGGCACGTTCCAGAGAAATGGGAAAAGGAACAACTGGAGTTGGCTCAAAGAAGTATTTGAAATTTAAGGAAATTGGACAAAACCAAATTGGCAACAGCTTCGAGCGCTATAGTTAATATTTTGGGTTACTTGAGTCTCCTGGGCTTTGCCATTTAATTTGAGCAAATGTTTCATTTGGCACTTCTGATTGTTCTGGAGTTCTCCAGACACAGAGATAAATATTTACATCTCACTCATTGCGGGAGCAGGACTGCAAATCTTGCAATTACGATACATTGAGAAGTTGGGTGTTTGTCTTGGTGCTATTTTTGTGTCAGCTGTCTTCCCTATATATTTCTTTAAAATTTAAAAAAAAAAAATCTATTAACAGTTCCAAAAATAAGAGCCACGTCTTTAATTCCTAGAATATTGGCGACTTGAAATCTGTGTACAATATTTATTTGTATCATAAAACCGGGATTTTAAATGGATTCAGATGCACTGCATGGATTGAAATTGCTGGAGTTTGGGTAATACCAGCGGCTTGTGGGTCTGGGTTCTGATTAGCACCTCCGGACACTCCCGCAGCATTAAATAAGAGCAATAATTGCCTATGAATAAGCAGAGTATAAAGCAGGAGATACAGATATGGCTTCTTAGTGACCTGTGTGCATTATCCCACAAATCCCTTAATCAGATTTGTGCCGCTTGATTCTTGCATCCGCAGAAATTCAGCTGGAGGATCAGAGCCTAAAGTAGTAAAAAAATCAATTAATACGACTTTCTAATTTGTGCTTGACAAAAAAAAAAAAAAAAAACCGCATATAAATAGGGGACATTTTTCTACTTAAGAGGGCCACACTGGAAGATTTTTAATTGGATTTTCATGGTGATTGACAGCATTTGATTATGACAGTAACTTTATTTGGCTGGACTGTTACAGCCCTCATGTTCAGGGTTGGGGGTTTTTTTGTGTTTTGTGGTTTTTTTTGTTGTTTTTGTTTTTTTTTTTCCTCCTTCCATCAAAGCTCTTTTTTATCCCCTGAATCCCCAGCGGAGCAGCAGTGCCTGTGAAAGAGCCTTTTAGCACCTTTGTTGCAGGCATCCCTGGTGATGATTGGACCCAGCTGGTAGCGGCTCCGAAAATGCTCCTCGCACAAAGAGGTTGCAGCTCCCCTCTCCGCCGCCCTTTCAATAATTTTTTTTTAAGAGCCCCAGAAACCTGTTGAGGATTAGAAGTAGCTTTAGATGTGAAATGAGTGTTAAGTATTAGTAATCGGGAGATTAGGGCCCCGGGGACAATGGGAGATAAACAACTGCAATTAAGGCAAATCTGCCAGAGTAAACAAAATTGAGCAGAAACAGATGCCCTCACCATTTTGGGGGATTGATTGGAGGGCACCGAGGAATCGATTTTTGTCTTGTTTACACTTCCAAACCCCTGTGATAAACTGGGGAGGCTAAATATTTCATACAGCCTGATTTGAGTTAATTTTTTTTCCGGCTCCTCACAGCAGGTCTGCTCTCGTCTAACAGTGACCGGCCCCGAGTTTATTCCGCGTTCACAGGGAGCAGCTAATTGTCTATGAAGGGCCCCTGTGTTTAAATGGGCTTGACAGGAATTTAAATTTTGTTTCAATCAACCTCTGCGCTCACAGCCTGCTCCAGTTTCTAATTTTTAAATTAAACATTTTTTTTCTTTTTTTTTTCTTTTTTTTTTTTAAGCTACAGCCTCTCCTCCAGAGCCGGCGACTGGCGTTCCCACCCCGGGCAGCTGCCGCAGCGCGGGAATGCGCAGGTTTATTAAAGCCGTAATAGCGAAAGCACGACAAGCCGCAGCCATGGAAAAGTTCATTGTCCCATAAATGTGCATCTGCCTGTTCGGATTTAATGGGAGATGCTGGGGTAAACGCTCGGCTGGTGTAAATCGGCGACAGCTCCGCCGTTTTCCTGCACAGCTGGAGAGAGCTGGGATTTCCACCGGGAAAGCTCCCGGTAGGGAACGGTGGCATTAAAATACAAGTCTGAGAATGGAAATGGTTTTCGTGGCCTCGGTCGTTTGTTCGGTGACCTAGTGAGAGATTCAAAGGAATTTTTATTTTTTTTTTTTTCCCCCCAAGCCAACTAGTGGTGATGCGTTTTGCCGCTTTCTCCGTGTTTCCAGCAGGGCTCCGCGCGTTTATTCAGCTGCTGTTCCCTACCTGTGCTTTTTCTGCTCCTGAGAGGGAGGTTTGACAGTGTGTTCCTGCTTGATCATTTCTTACTTGCTTTATTTCTTCTTTTTCCTAAACCCGGCAGACGTGGGGATGCTATTTTGCAGTCGATGCAGCCGGTGTGCAGGCATGCAGTGCAGTATGAGGGCAGGGAGGGCTCTCAAAAACAACTTCTTCATTCGCAGAAACTTCATCACGGAGATGCTAGTGAAGCGCGGGCTGTTTCATTCTCCTTTTTTGCTTCCAGCCAGATCATTTTCTGGGGTTTGTTTTGTTAATTGTTGTTGTTTGTGTGTATGTGCACACGTGTGTATGCACACAGCATTTTCCGCTCCCAGGTCTGGGTGGAAAACATTTCAGAGATTGTTTCAGTTTATTCTAGCTCAGTGATATTTTTTTTTTCCCCCAGTTTCTCAGAACTTGGAGAAAACAACTGTTTTTTCCACCTTTCCTCCCCAGTCCAGGGGAACACTTAGTCCCTGTTTGAAAGAAACACTAGATCAGGTTTAATGTCCAGCTAGCTCTGTTTGGTGTCAACGGGACCGATCCTGCGCCAGTGGTGAGGCTCGACCTGAGGATGCTTCTGCAGGTGCATCTCCACCACCATCAGAGTTCAGGTCAGGTTATTTTTTTGGTGGGAATCCTGCTCTTTCGGAGCCACCGCTCTCTCATTCTCATCACAGACAGGTCTTGGACCTCATGAATCCAGTCGATTTCAAAGGAAACCAGCAGATGTGCTCCAGGCACGCACCTCGTGAGCTCCGGCTCCTAACGGGCACTGAGCTGGTCAAAAGCAAAACCTCTTCCATCCCCGAAACACTGCACCAACCATTTCACTCTGTGGATCTGCTGCTGTTGTCGACAGCTTGCTAATGTTGACAGGCTCTTACCAGCCTTGGGCCACTCTCTCTGTTCTTCTTCTACAGCTCTTCTTAACCTCGGCGGCACTCGCAAAAGCACGCCTCAATTATATTTCGGTTGCCTTAATTTTTTTTTTAAGAGTCATCACAAAAAAAATAAAAAAACCCACCTTTGCTGGGAGTCAGCTCGTTTTGTTAGCTGAGCACCAAAAGGGATGCCAAGAGCAGCTCTTGGTTTAACAGCAAATATCAAAAGCAAAACTGCTGCGGAAAGAATGATCTGCAGATGGGCAAATAGACTCCTGTGTGACACAGCCAAAACCCAGAATTCTGTAGTGAATTTAAGGCTAGTATATGCCGCAGAAAGAGAACAGCAGAAATCAGACCCATCCACGTACGCGCCCGTGCGCGCCCTGGGGTCCTGCGGTCGGAGGGGATGGAGCTGTTTGAGGTCAGGTCCATGCTGCACGAGCCAGAGGAGCTGCACTGATTCCTGCTAATCTGACACCCCAAAAAAAAAAAATTTGCTCTTGACCCTGGGTCTGATGATGAGTTGCCGGCTTGGAGCCATCAGTCAAGCACAGGAGAGGACTCTGAGGACTGTGTTTAGGACCTCCAGAGCCGTGCTGGGCTATGGCCAGTGTCCAGAGCTTCAGGAGAAGGTTGAAAAATGGGTTTGCTCCAAATGGAAGGATCTGTATTGCTGTTTAAAAATGGACATTCAGGTGTGATATGTGGACAGTTCCTCCTCAGGTTGATGTTTTCAGGTTTAGGTTAAGCTGTTCTTCCCCTCGGTCCATCTGTTATGCTTTGGGACTGCCGCTATTGAAAGGCAAATTCTGTCAATTGCGGCAGAATTTTAGTGCTTCAGCAAAATTACTAAACCAGCCAAAAATCGCTTGCAATTGACCTTTATCGTGTAAAAAGCAACAGTGGATTGGTAAAAGTTAATTTACAAATAGGTAAATAATTTTTTAAAAAGCACTAAAGGAATCTTTTTCCAAAAAAAAAAAGTATAAACAGGAAGTATAGCTCCCAAGACTTCACCAGTGAATAGTTTTATTAATTTGTCTTTATTTGATACATTTTGTATCATCTTTTCCACCATCTTGAATATCATCAGAGGGATAAAATCATTAGCATGCTAATCTAGATAGCCATCGTTCTGACCATGACCTAGGCTAATCTGCCTTTGCAATTTCAAGAACTATGTTTGACTCCTCTGAAAGTAACCTTAAATTGTAGTCTTGTAAGAATTCCAGAGCTGTATCCTTCACTCCTTCTCCTAATGAGGTTATGACCAAATGCTCATTATAATTGCTTTAGACTCCTTTTAATTTTCAAGCTTATTAATCATAAGAAGAGTTATTTAAAATTGCATAAATTAATCTTAGATTAAAAGCCCATCAAAGCCTCGAAACAATTAAGAATAAGTAGGATTTCCCTGGGGCAGCAAGTTTTATTTTAATAGTGTAGTCAGGTGGATATCAGAACACTGAAGTATGGTAGTGATTAATGTATGCAAAATTTAAATGAGAGTTTTTAAATGGCAAATCTAAATCACATATTGACCTAACTGTAGGCTTTAACTGCATTGTCTGTCATAGATTTAAACTGTTTAGTAATCAACGTTTTAATTACAGCGTATGGCAGGGAGCAAACAAAACTCACCGCTCCCGCCACTCCGCGTGGAAGCGTTCAGCGGGCTGGGGCTGCGCCGGTAGCTGCGCGGAATAAGGAATGAGGAAAGAGAGCAGAAACTTCAAGGAGACTAATGATACTTGATTTTGCTTATGGATGTGTTCTTGTCCCTCCTTCCTCTCCACCCAGAAAGCGCCGCTGGTCGATGCGGCGTTCTGGCTGTTTTTCCCACGCTGTTCTCTGGATGGATCGGTCCCTTCTGCCCTCTGGGCTGGCAGGAGCCACAGGTGATGTCCTCGTGAGGGTGGCAGATGTTGTGAAAACCTGGGGGCTTTGGTCTTCTGGCTCAGGGTGTCCCAGTGCCCCCAGCCTGCCTGTGCCACCCGTGGCTTTGCAGCCTCCTGCAGCCCTATAGAAACCCCGCGGCTTTGGCCCCCAGTATGGGAGACTGCGCTCCATCGGCCGGCCGAGAACGGGCTCTCGGGGATGCTGAATTCCCCACTGAGCACAGCGAGAGGCAGTTCTTGCCCTGAATAGTCGCTGTTCTGAGGATGGGAACTGGGAGGGAGAATTGGGCTGGGAAGCACTGGTCCCAGGTCAGACACTTGGTCCCAGGTCAGACACAGCCATGCGAGTACATCGGAGGAGCCTGTAGCTTTTTATTTATGGCTAAATTTGCTGTGGTTGGACATATACAGTCCCATCACTGCATGGAAGAGACGGGGAGGCTGCATTCCTGGAGGAGAGCGTCTATCAAAGCCAGGGGTGACCTTGCTGGAGCTTTGGGATGCTGGGGGCTCTGTAGATGCTCAGGCTAAGCCTCCCCATCACCGCTGTTTCAGGTGCTTCAGGTGCTCGCCCTTTGCTTTGAGGGGTCACCTCCTGTGGTCAAATCACACCCAAAACTTGCAAAAGTAAAGCAATAGATGCAATGGCCAGATCGCTCTTAAATGATGTCTTGCAAGCTCTTGTCACCCATGTACGTATTCTGTGTCTCCATGGATCCATGCCAGTGTCTGAAGCCTTCAGATTATTTTTTTTTTCTGAAGCCATAGAAGCGAGCGATGGAGGGAAGGCTGCTGCACGGAGCAGCCCCTGAGGAGGACCCTGACACCTTCTGTGCCTGTGAATTAACAATGTTTGGGGAGTCGGCGATAGAGTATTGGCCTGAGGATTCCTCGCTGCTATTCCTGGCTGCGGGAGCAGAAATCGGCTGTGTGGATAGCTAGCACAGATAATTAGAACAGCGTTTCATTTGGCGTGTCCTTGGAGGCAGGAGCTCTAGATGTGAAATCCTCCGCTACTGGAGGCGGTGGTAGGGATGAAATCTTACACGTGCTCAGGTCACTAGAGCGGGACGCTGGGTCAGTCCGGGGTAGTTTGGGTTCCTCAAGCATTTCGTGTCTCCAGGTGTCCTGGGAAGATAGTCCAGCTCCAGCGCTGAG
>NW_010136876.1:10173-13357 GCF_000699245.1 Pterocles gutturalis | reverse complement strand
TCATTCAATTATATGCCAGTAGTCTGCCTGATAATACTTCTGTGAAAGCATAATTTATACAGACAAAGAATCTTTGCAAGTACTGCATGACTGCATGGGACAAAATGGTAATTCAGGGCACAAAGTTCCCTGATGTCCTGAACATTTATTTTTACAGGACTAAAAGTTATAGACCCAATGGTCTATACATGGGTCTTTGACCACAGCTAGGAAGCTGCTGTTAAAGTAGGAGAGTAAACCCAAGCTGTATTTCTGTTTTGTGCTCCATTGAGGGCTGAGTCTCATGACTCAGTGAGGATATACAGCAGACCTGAATTCAATTTTCAGGTCTTCTACACTTAATTGTACTCAATTGATAGCTTTGACTAGAATCCGTCTGTGTGTACAGTGGGATGCAAATAAAAAAACCGAACCCAAAAAGCTGCATGTGCATATATTAGATATTTTATATGTATCAGCAGAGGGGTAAATTTCTTAACTGCCTGTAAAGATATGACAGTTATCCCACATGCAAAGTAAGCATTATCAAAGGAATCCTAGAGTATTTGAACACAGCAGAAGTTGAGGACATAGCTGAGCCTTCATACGTGGTTTAGGAGGAGCAATACTCAATACTATGAGTAGGGTTTTGCCAAATGAACATTCATTGGAAGTGAGGTTATTCTAGTTCATATCCAGAGATCAAGACATTCATATTGAATTTGCAATTAATACATTTAAGCAGGCTGGTATAGATGTGGGTACAGTGCTTCAAGCTGCTTGGCCATATGTAGTGAAGCTACTTCTGTTTTATTCATATTGAATTTGCAATTAATACATTTAAGCAGGCTGGTATAGATGTGGGTACAGTGCTTCAAGCTGCTTGACCATATGTAGTGAAGCTACTTCTGTGTAGGATTGACAAATTTTTTGAAAATAAGTTTTTATTAGAACACAGCACAGCACTTAAAGCTACATGGAGGGATCAGGTTTTGACCTTTGCTTTTTCCCAAGAAATCCAATCTCTCCTTCCCAGCCATGAAGAGAACAGCAGTAAGTTGTCAGACTACCAACAAAGTGATAGGAGTAACTTCCATTCAGCTGCACATCCACTTGCCTCAGACCGTGTGTTTATGGAGGGCTGATGAATAACTGAGGCCAAGAGAAGGGGCTGATATATAATACTGGAGACAGGGAGAGTGGAGAGAAGGCATAAATGAGTACAGCAGATCAGTAAGGTCTACAGTGGTTTCAGTTTTCAGGAATTTAGAGGGACAGTTGTTCTTGGTACATATCATATCAGGGAAAAATCAGGTGACATAGCTGTCAGAGCCCAGGATTAACTGATGTCATAAGAACAGTAACAAAGCTTCACTAGTACTCTCTGCCACTTACTTTTCTAATACAAAAAAGCTCAGCATTCTATTTAGGGTTATGCCTAGATGTTATTGTGGTGAGGGCTCCATAATTGTGTAATCCTGATCTTGTCCTCTTCTGTGACAAGTCTCATCAAAAATTAGCACTATTAGTCACTGCTTAGCAGTAGGCCACACTGTGAACTCTCCCCCTATGATTTACCCTAAGCCATCTCCCATTTGACTTGTAATCATATAAGACACGATTCAGAAATTTCAGCACTGCAGATATTGGCACTACCTTTGTTGATTCTAATACCAACGGGAACGACTGAAGCAGATGCTTACCTAAGCTGTTTCCTCCGCAATCCTGCAAGATCCGTCTGGCTCGCTTTTTGGCATCTTCTGGAAAACTTGGGCTGTCCAACAGATTTGGGTATGTGCACAGTGCCACTACCTAGAGTGCCAAAAAATGTAAATTGACCACTTCTCGATGGTTATTTTAAGTTGGTAATATTACTGTTAACTTTCCTTGGAAATGAAGATCACAAATACTAGCTAATCTAAGCCAAAGGTTATTGATGAAGAGTTTGCAGTTGTTTTTTTAAGGGTAGTCCTTACAGAAGTGAAGAAATCTTATCAAATTAGAAGTTCTGCTGATAAAAACAGTTCTAGAACTATTGACTATTTGTATTATGGACAGTGAAGACTGGAGTCCAAGTGAGCTATGCATAGTGCAAACACAGTAAAACACAGTTAATTATTCATATATTATCCCTTAGCAGCTCTATCCTCCACTCTTGGTGTGTTACTAGCCCACTTTATTGACAAGAAATCCAGAGTTTGAATATGGAGCAGAACTGATGTCCCAGTTGCATGTTCCCTAAAATAACTTATTATTAATTTGAATTTGTGGGAAATATTTAATTTAAAAAAAAAAGTGGTGATATAGAACATAGTAAAAGTAGAAACGTGACCTAGCAGAATTAAGTTTATGAAGGAATGTAAGACACAAAGAATCTAGAGGTCTTGCTTGAGATCAGCTTAATTTGTTCCAGTCTCTCCCTTATATTTATGCTTACATGGTGTAACATGGATAAGTTGCTGTCATCTTGTGGGATGATAACTGAAGAATTAATCCATGTGCACACACATAGATTGGGAGAAAGGATTTCCCATTTACCCAGTATTTTCTTTAATAACATGGGTCTGAATAATTTTTAAGAAGCTCTGGTCTTCCTAGTTTGCTGACGGTTTGCTGTATAGCTCAGTTTTATAATCTCATCACCTGGCCCTGCAGTTTGATATGGCTTAAGTTTGTCCAGGAACTCTCTGAATTTACATGATTATAGACGGAAGATTTTACATGTGTGTGTAAGGGATGCTCAGTAAATAGCATAACACTAGTTTTAAACCTTGCTTGTGTTTTAGGAATAATATACAAATGTGGGTTCTGCTGTAGTCTTCCTAAAAGTTAACCTACCAATTAGCTTGCCCAGCGGTAAAATGTGCAAAAATCAGCAAATCATTATAACTAGTTGCACCCGACTGTGTGCAGATCTTGAAGTATACTGTCAGATGAAGAAAATAATTTGCTTTTTTCTTTGAAGACAAACACTTTATTTTTTGAAGTGCATTATTAATAATGACTGTGCTGACTGATAACATAGGAGAAGTGGCAGGAAGTATGGATGGGGAATGATCTGAAAAGTAAGAAAGAGGACACTCAGCAAGCAAGGTATAGGGCTTCGGCTCAGAAATCAAAATTTGTAGTTCTTTATGAAAGAACTATTTTAAGTCTAAGTGCATCTAGGGAATCATTTATACTACTACACACATCAGATTTTCAG
>NW_010136876.1:0-10142 GCF_000699245.1 Pterocles gutturalis | reverse complement strand
TGGTAATACAATAAAAAGTCAATAATAAGATTTTGTAGTATTCTTACCTGACGGAGGAAAGTGATTGGCCTCTGTCCCATTGCATGCGCATCTCCAATGTTGGCTTTAATTACTTCAGTAAAAGGTTTTTTGATTCCCTAAAAAGAGGTAATTCATAATGTATTGTTAGGGCTCAAGTAGATGATAACGAATTCCTCTTTTTTTTTGGTATCTGTCATATGGCCATAACTAAACAGTGCCTAATCTCAGGACAGACAGAGGGTTTAATGTAAAGCTTAATGCATTTCTGGCACAATACTGACAGTAAATCTTAAATGCTTTACAGAAATGATGCTGACTGTGACACATGTCTAAATGATAGGCTGACTTTTTTTCTGCTAGCTGCAAGTAAGAGTTGCTTGCCTGGAAACTACAGGTGGAAGTAGAAAAGATGAAAAAAAGGCATTTTGGATTGTCAGTATCAGAGTAACTTGTTTGATACATGTAAGGGAGGGATGGATCATTCAAGAAGCTAAAAAGATTTGAGGACATTTGAGAAATCCACCAACAAAAGAAAACTCAAGGCCTTTAGTACTTTTTAGAGTAAAAAGAGTAAAGATATCACTTGCTTATTTATTTTCTCTTTAGATTAAATGTTGTGTGCTGACCCCACTTTGCCATATACAGGTGTTTTACAAAGTATATCGTGGTGAGGCTCTATATGATAAACAACAGACGTGCTAAGTAATCACCATGAATATTTAAAAGCTTCCTTATCTCTGAAATCTGAACAGATAGCTATTTTTCCTGTGAGGAACTAAATACATCATGAGAAGAGAGGGAAAACAGTTGCTGAACGTTGATTAGCAATCACAGCCAGCTCTTTAAAAAGCAAAAGGGGAAAAGGCAAGGAACTGACTGGTAGAAAAAAACACCACTGATTTAAATAAAAAAGATTAACTGGAAGTAAAGGGCAACATTACAAGAATATTTACTCTTTTGGTAGGCAAGAACAAATTTATACCTTTTCTAATGCATATTTAAGAGATAGTAGGGAGGCCTTCTAACAGTGACAATTTTCATGTGGACTAATCAACTGCAAAATTAGACCGATTAGTTTTCTGTACAGAATTACTTATCACAACCTGCTCTGGCTGTGCACTGAATTCACAAAGCCTCTTCGGGGCCCATGTATTAGCAGCTTTGTTTATAGAATATGTGGCTGGTAAGCCTTCACTAATTTTTGCTTTTCTACCATGGATTATGTGTTGGACTAAAATGAGAGACCAGAACCCAGATGTGCAAAGTTAACAATGATCAAAAATAGTCAGGAGGGATACAAATTCCCAGGTACACCAAGATTTGGAGTTTTACAGCTGCATGATGTGCCTGAGAGGTTATGTGATAATGTGATAATGTGATTCAAATCCCCACTACAGATCCAGTCCATCATATAACTGATAGCATTTAGGTTGTTTTTTTGAAATGAAATAGGTAGTGAGAAATGTCAGTAAGACAAGACAATTGGACTTAGGTGATCCTGACTCAAAAGGGTCAATTTTATATGGCCATAAATTTAGCAGGAATTGAAAAAAACATTCACTTAAAGTAATTGAAAGTGACACGCTGACTCCATCAAGTCATTTGCTTTTATGTTTGCTGATCTCTGTGAGTGCCTAAATAAGAGTTATATTTCAACTTGAATAAAGAAATAGGAATAGGGATGCCAGAAAAAGATTACAGGTATCAGAGGCTGAAGTTGAGCAATTTATGAGAAATGCAAACAGCTAGAAATAGGTTCTCTTCAAACTATCTGGAGTCCACTGATAGCACAACATTGTTTTGTTATAATTTACAAATAATCAGGACAAGAAGGATACATGTAGAAGAAAAACAAATTCAGTTTGCATGAAATTAAGAAAAATTCCCACTGATTTTGGTTGTATTTGGTCCTTCTTGCAGCAAACTGAATCAGTCTCACTAGATTTGCACAGTAATACAAATTTGTTAAAGAACAAGGGTACAGCCTTTACAACAAAGGTAACTGATGTTTTTGGTGTCTGTGTCAGGTTTACTGGAAATAATGTTACAGCTTAGCATTTATACCACCCAGAACTTTGCTAGTGCCAAACTCAGTGTTTATTCCTGTGGGCATCAAGTGCAAGTATATAATCACCCCCTGCTCCATCAACCCCACACTACCTTTGCTGCTAAAATTATTGATCTGGAGAAAATAGCAAAACGTACAGAACAGGTATCTTACTCTAAAATCCTGGAAGAGAAGGAACAATTTGGTTTTCTGGGTTGTACACACTGTTCCCACAAACCTGCTTAAAGACCCATGGTCTTCTTGACTAACTTGTATTTCTTGGGCTCAGCTACAAGAACTGTTGCCTTTTTTGACTTTCAAAAGAGAGATGGTTTAAAATAACTGGGGCCTTTGCCTTCCCTGACAGTGAGTTAATATCAGCAGTTGTTGAGAACTGTCTTCACAAAATTCACTATATTCCCTCCTAGTGAAATCTAGAAAAAAATTGTTATGACTGCTTTGGTTTTTTTCTCCATATCAGCAGTTGTTGAGAACTGTCTTCACGAGATTCACTATATCCCCTCCTAGTGAAATCTAGAAAAAAATTATGACTGCTTTGGTTTTTTTCTCATCTTTTTCTATTACTTGATTTCCGGTCTTTCTATGGAAAGAAGGAATATCAGAAGTTGTTCAGATTTAGTTTTGATTCCTCCAGAACAAAAAGTCCCATCTTACCATTTCAGAAAGAAGGAACAAGAAACAGTAACAGGCAAGAACAAGTGAAGAAGTGTCTAATGCTGATGAGTCAAAGTTTCAAAGCAAGGGTATCAGAAGCTGGCATCAAGGGAAGTCTAGACAGTGCCCATGACTCTGCCGATGAGTTCGAGGTGGAATTCTACTTAAATCGTTAAGACAGTGGCATTAATGTGGCTACTTGTGTCAAGGTTTCTCCTATGGTGATGGCACTGGTATGCATGGGTATCCAAGGGAAGACTACTGTCAAATAGTTTTTGGAGGTCTATGAAAAGATCTGTATGAAAGGAGGAAGTGTGAATGTGATGCTGATAACCTCAGCATCAGGTTGTAGAACAGCGGGAGAAGTGCTGCAACAGGACGTAGTTTGTTAGGGCAAGATTTATTTCACCGCAGAAGGCTAAGCAGTCTTTGACCATGTCAGCAACGTGCCTCTGCTGAGGCAAGTTAAGTCCCTGGAAGGCCAAGGAACGTACAGGGTGAGCAGAAACTAGGCCACTGGAATGGTTTTGCTTAATTTTAGTGATACAGAGCTGCCCCCACACCCCACTTCTCTCTCATATTCTCTCTCTTGTTCTCCCTCTCACTCTCTCTTTTATTCTTTCATTATCTCTCTCCCACCTTCCCTCTCCCCCCCACCCATGCCTTCTCTCCCTGCCCCCCCCACTCCGCCCTCACTACGAGCAGGCTTTCAAGGTGTGTTCTAGAGGCAGTCTGACTGGATTGTAACTGGCCTCTGCCAGCAGGCAGAGATTTGGAAAAGTGAAGCTTGCAGAACAGGAGCTCTAATAACAAACTTGAGAGCAGTAAGTACCAAATTGATACTCACCTCTACTGAAGAAAGTATGAATCACATCAAGGAGGAAAACCAATCCCCAGCCCTACAAAACACCCACTGCTACAGCCTTCTGCCTTTGGTAGCACTTCACACTGTCCTAACACATGATTTGTCTTCACCTTGGGAACAAAGCCAATCTTCTGCGATTCTTTTCAAATTGTTAGGGAAGGAACTAATTGTAGTAGCCATTTTTAAAGCTGAAGAAGCCATCTTGTGCTTTCAAATTCGGATGTAAAGCAGAAAATATAAATATGTATTCATTATTTTTTTCAGTTGCTGTCTTCTTGAAGATTAAATGGCTTTAATAGAATAAAGGAATCTTTCCAGATTTGGAATAAGCTCTTTGGAAATTTGTTTTTTCAGCAGTTACTTCTGTCACTCTCCTCTTTTCAGAGGAAATGCAGTCTTTTAAGAGACCAGATGAAAAGCCTCTGAAATGTGAAGCAGGTCAGACAGGATTATTCTAACAACTGTATCGGTGTTCTAAGTATCACACAAAGTTGGAAGAAGGGATTTTCATGCATGAACCAGAATTCACTGGTGCAGAGTCAATACAAATCTTTATGTAATTAACCAGGTTTGGAGAAACTTCCTCTTCCCCTAGACATCCCCCCGGCCTCAAGAAACCCAGCAGGTCAGGAGTACAGTATGAAATGATGAGCTGTCTCTCAAGGAGAAAGTCACCATGCAAGAAGTGTTGGGAGAATTATTTGAGTAAAGAAATTATATGATGTCAGGACATACACTATCCCAAAGAACTGACATGAAGGCAATGCACTGCCAGGAGCTGGTTTGTCTTGTAGGAGTTTTAGTGTACCTGGAGGTTCCCTTTACAACAGTGCCATCTCAGAATGCTGGCAAATTGCAAAATAACACTGTGCCCAGAAAGAGTAAAGAAGGGTGCAAACTGACCTAAAGCTGTAATTGCTAAACTCTTCAGCAACTTTCAAAGGAAAACCCTCAGTCTGTAGAGAGGCTTGTGTAGTGGCGTTGGTAGTGGTGATAGGAAAGAATTGAAAAGGCTTCCCTCGAGGAGGCCGTGAAAATGTGCATTGGTAGTGGTGATAGGAAAGAATTGAAAAAGCTTCCCTCGAGGAGGCCATGAAAATGTGCGGTGCTTTTAATCCCAGAAGAGCAGCATGGTATTTCAGCTATTTCTGAATTTCAAAATTTGTTCACTCTTGGCTGCTTGTCATTGTTTCATTTTCATTGCCGTTGCTTCGTGCCTCCTCGTGATGGTTATCAGGCGATAGCATCACACTATGAAACATTGTGCTATTTCCTTAGCACAAGCTGAGTCTGGTTTTGCTGTGACTTGCACAAACAAGCTGTATAGTAAGAGAGCTGGCAAAACCAAACATTTTGGCATAGTTGAGATCTATGCTGTAGTAGCCAAGTTATTTGCTTGCTTTTTCCTTTTTTTTCCTCTCTCAAAGGCCCAAGAAAGCTCTACCCAGAGGCCCTTAACTAATAGGGAGTTGAAGGCCTGAATTAGCATTCCAATCTTTTTATTAAAACAGCTCACAGCAGAAAAATAAAGCAGACCTGCTTACCACAGAGCAAGGCTTTGAGTTTGTGTTATGCATGTGTAATTGAAGCTGACATGAACTGTTGTTGGGAGGAAGGAAAAGGCGAATTCTGGATTTTGACATGAAATGGCAGCTATGACTTGCATGCCCCCTAATATCAGATGAGAAAATTGATGGGGCTGACCAGTAATTGGCAGATCTGATTCAGGGATTACAGAACAGGAGTTGTCCTCAAGTTACTTTTGCCTTATACATTGTATTTGCATTCAGAAATTTTGCCTATTTAAATAAAGCCCTAGATTTTATTGTGACTGTAAATGACAGAATTAAAATAATGCTCATTAGAAGGATTTTAGACATTAGGACCCTCTTAACTTGAAGACCTATTGAAAAGGGCTATTTTGGACTAGATTTTGCTACTGTATTCAACAAGAAAAGATCAAATAACTGGATCTTGTGGACTGTGTGCTTATGAATATATGATTTTGGTAGTCATACTCTTAAAATGGTTTTTCTTTCATCTTCATCTGCAGTAGTTTTCACCTTGTTAAAAAACAGTTCTACTACAGATTTGCTTCCATATGCAACATATACAGGCAATTGAGGAACAACAGTTCTGTCTTAATGAGGTCAAATGCTCCTGCCTGGAAGATACTTTCTTAGTGTGCACACAGTCACGTATTCAAAGCAGAAAATTACAGGATGGTAATTTAAGCTTAACATCTTTCATTACAGGGTGTACCAGTCAATCTTGTATCTTTGTCTTGGCACATCAAATTCTATTTCTGCATGTCGTTGTCTAAACTGTGTTTCATCTCTCCACAACTCCCAGGGACACAGTCAATTCACATTTACAATTAAGTCTAGATTCTAAGTCAGATTTTTTCTGTTCAATTTAAAAGCCTGAAGAATTATTTTTAAAAAAGAAAAGCTCTACCATCTTTCAACTAAAATACTTTAGCAGAAGCCACCTGAGATTAGAGCTACATAAGTAGAAGGGATTTTGTTAGTTTTATTATCTAAACAGAAATGTAAGGAGTGAGCCCGTGACTTGAAGAATAAACATGCAAAAGGAACCTGAAATGTAAGGAGCGAGCCCGTGACTTAAGAATAAACATGCAACAGGAACCTATTCGCAACAGTTATGCAAATGAAAAACACGGGCACAGGAGATCAGTGTACAACCCTTTTACTGGAAAAGTAAGTCAGACTACAGTGGCTGTTCAGAAAAAAAAAGGGCTTCAGTGTGTAGAGACTGTGTACTGCCATCAGAGGCACGTAGCTCCAGAGCCAGTGGTGGAGTACGCTAACCACCTGTGGTGATCGGAAGGAACTTTGGACACGCCACCAATGTACCTCTGCATACCGTCCCTCCACCCCTTTCTGCCCTACAATTCTGTTTCAGTAACTTGAAAGTTTTGAACAGGGACCTAATGCTGTCTGACTTACATTAACCCAGCCACAGTCTCCGATGTTTCAGAAGTTAGCTTGTGGATCCTAAAATGCTGTTCAATATGCACATGCTGTGCATGTATAAACCAACTTAACCTGACATAGAACTTCACATTATGAAAAACCTAAGCAGGAAATGGGGAAAGAAGGAAAGTGTAAGTGGAAAGAGATGTCAGAATAACAGATATGAAGGGACTTTCCATAACAAGGTCAGTTAAAATGAATGCAAAGTAACAAATCAGGAATGTGTGCTGCCTATGTAAAGATAAAGCTGGCTTGTTATTGCTGACTAAGTAAAGAGAAGGGCTCTGTCCAGAGATTACATTATTCTTGCACTGAATTCATGTTCAGGCTAAAATTTCTAGTCTGAGATGTAAATAAAGTTAATACTTGATGCAGTAGCCATCTGTTATCAAGTCTAAAAAAGGGGGATAAAAAAGATATTATTTGCGTTCTGTTGAGTATAATAATTTATTAATATATCCTGTGCTCTAGCTTGCTTTGAAAAGTTCCCAGAAACACCAAGGAAGATGGCTGAAGTCAGTGCTTTCTCCCTGCATCACCTTCATAAGCTAGAATCAGATGATTATTACCATTAAAAAAGGGGAAGAGAAATCAGGTTTTCACTTTTGAAGCATATAATTTCAAAATTATTTTTAAAATAATCAGAGAAGTGATTCAAGTAAGTGATGTGGCATAAAGATTGCCAGCTGGAAAGACTTGATGTAGATCAAAACCTTGATTTTTCCACCTAGATGAATACAAGTCACAGGCCAACAAAACTTTTGAAGTCCAAGTACAGCATGACCCCTCTGTACTCCTGAGCAATCAATCTTATTCTGCTTTAATAGAGTAGTCCGAATTGTCACTTACTTTGGTTTAACCCTGAGTACATTAGCTGAAATGAATGCCTCATTTTTACTTACTTTTTAAAATAACTATCCCTTCAGTTGCCTAGTCAGAGACTTCTCAAGTAACATTTTAGTCCGTATTTTTATGTGCACTGTGGAGGTATGCTTACACTGTGCAAACAGCTTCAAGTAGCTGTTTTATAGTTTACATAAGAAGCTGTATAAGTTACACAAGTATGAAGTCTAACTGAATTGAACAAAGTTTAAACAGGAAGAGCCTCTATGGCATCTGATCAGCCAATGTCTGCATTTAAGATGCTTTTAGTTTAGCAACAAATGACCCAAAGGCATCTCTGCAGAACAGGACAAATGCCAGTTTACTAGTGGGTACATCACTGCTTCCCCTCTGCCTGTTCTTGCTCCCTTTAGCCCATGCAGCGCTTCCATG
Source organism: Pterocles gutturalis (assembly GCF_000699245.1). Lineage (NCBI taxonomy): Eukaryota > Metazoa > Chordata > Aves > Pterocliformes > Pteroclidae > Pterocles > Pterocles gutturalis. The sequence continues at coordinate 2,263 of NW_010136876.1, read as the reverse complement.
TCATGGCTTTCATGCCTGTGCAAAGTTCCTTCCCCATCCTATGGGGAAGAGTTGCTACTGGGCAACCTTCTTACTGTCAATGAGTAATCATGGATCTAGAGATGTTGTGAGGCATCACCTTTCTCTGACAACCACTTCAGCCTCTTTTCTTTGTCAGGCAGCACTAATGCTGCTGGCAGTCATTGACCTAACTCCGTGAGCTAAGGTTCAGAGGGATGAAAAAAGTAGTTGTCCAGTTTTAATTAAAAGTAAACAACGACGTGCCATTGACCTGTGATCACACAGAGGTCAATTTTAGACCAAAAATTAGACATTTAAATAACCTATAATATTTCAGTTATAAGGAACCTAGGTACTACTCAAGGCTATATACTTTACCAGACAATAGGAGTAACAGTATTTTTGTCAGAAAGGCAAAGAGGAAAGAATAACTTGAGCAGTGTGGAAGAAAACACAGTCTTTCAGCTGCTTCCTTAAGTTGATTAGTGTTCTCTGCAGATACATGTCTCAACTTTTGCAGTAATACTGTCCTCATTCCCTCCCAACAGGAAGGTTTTTGTTTGCTTTAGTCATCTTAGAGCACAGTCACATGGCTGTGAATGCTGGTAGCCATTGATAATATTCCATGAAACTGATTCAAGAAAAAAATCTTTAAATGGAAAATGCCACGTAAGTGGGTACAACGCTGCCATAACAATCTTTTAATAAAGCGATTGGCAATGACCTGCTCTCGCATTTTTAAAAAAATACACAGAAGATTATTCTCTCTTCCAGTGACTCAGCTGGTAATTGAAGTAAGCAGGGGAGTTGGGAGGAGTTAGTGAAGTTCGTATTATATTTGTTTTGTCAAATAATATCTCCTGCCCTATGATGTTAACTTGAAAACAAACATAGTGAGAACACTGGAAGATTTTATACTCTGGAAAATGCACCCACTAGAGAAACTATTTGCATAAAGTCAAGGACATCTTTATAAGCAAGTTTTAAGGCAAAAATCAAAACAAATGTTCTGAAATGAAATCTCCATCACCACTGAAGTTTTTAAGTAGAATTCTTAAAAAAAATAAGCTGATTTTAATAATTGTTGAGTTAGACATAAGTAATTGATGTATATAATAAACAGTGAACTGAAAACATGCTTCACCTTCTAAAACAAGGGGAAGCAATTAACACACAGAATCAAAACAATCTCTTCTCATTAGCATTGCTATGGAGCTGGTTTTGTTCAAAGCACTTCACATACACTAATCAAATTGGTCTTGCAGTACCTGTAATAACATATTGGCAAGATTTTTTAAAGCAGCAAAGGCAGGGAATGATACTTGAAATCACTGAAAAGTAACTATGCCAGATGCTTTATTCAAAACAAAAATAAGTGAGTCCTCATGCTGCCAGGGGAAGCTGTGATGTGAACAGTACAAGCAAAAAGCTACGCCTGAATTGCTAAGGGTTAGGGGTTTTTTTCAACGCTAAGTCATAATATTAAGATAAGGAAGAAAGTAACTATGCCAGATGCTTTATTCAAAACAAAAATAAGTGAGTCCTCATGCTGCCAGGGGAAGCTGTGATGTGAACAGTACAAGCAAAAAGCTACGCCTGAATTGCTAAGGGTTAGGGGTTTTTTTTCAATGCTAAGTCTTAATCTTAATATAAGGAAGAAGATAAAAATATGAAGAACAAAAGGTAAGCGTTGACTGATTTGGATGCTTCATTTAGTACATTTTGGCCCAGAGTATCTTGCATCAGGCTTTATTGTCCGATCCTCCTCAAAGCGCTAACCAACCACCTGAAACTTTGGGAAGCATTACCGAGCGTTTGTGCTCTGAAGGCTTGTTGTCCTTAAGTACTCCAAGTTGTGCAATTAAAAAAAAAGAGAAGCACAGTGTCCGTGGTCTCCTCAGAAAGCATTACTCTCCCCAGCTTTGCAAAACCCAGAGGCAGAGGAGTGCTGCGGAGCGGTGACTGGGAAGAGCCGGGTCCGTCTCACCGGTTAGGGGACCACCTCTGCCCCGGCGAGGGCAGTTCTCTCTCAAATCCTCACGAACGTTTCAAACGCTCTATCAGTGTGATGAAAGCTGGTCAGTCACCCTCTTGTATAACACAAACGCCACGGGATTGCAGCAAAGGGTCAAAGTGGCTGAAGCAATGTAAACACTGCTTTATGGAGGTATACTGTATTTGCCTTAGTCACTGACACAAGATAAACAGGAGAGGGGTCCGAGTTTCTTTGGTTTGTGCCTCTCCCGCCTCCCCTGTGAAGGGG
>NW_010136875.1:621-860 GCF_000699245.1 Pterocles gutturalis | reverse complement strand
ACACTGAGGGATGCTGGAGGTAAAAGTAGAGGGGATGTGGGGGGGATGCTGGGACTGGGATACTGGGGGGGTGCTGGGACCAGGATGAGGGTGGAATAGTGGGACCAGGATGCAGGGGGATGCTTGGACTGGGATGAAATGGGAATACTGGGATCAGGATGCAGGGGGGGGGATGCTGGGACCAGAATGCAGGAGGAACACAGCGTTTCCATGGCGACCACTGGGAGCTGTACCCGATG
>NW_010136875.1:352-601 GCF_000699245.1 Pterocles gutturalis | reverse complement strand
CCACCCAGACCTATCCCCATCAGCCATCCCACTGTGACCCCACTGCCACCCAGACCTGTCCCCAGCAGCCATCCCGCTGTGACCCCAGTGCCACCTGGGCCCCTCTGCAGCAGGTGGCCGCTGAGCCCAGAGCAAAGTCTCCATCCAGCCAGGGCTGGTCCCCATCCCGGTCCCCAGAGCAGGACACCCCAAACCCTAATGTGAGCCCAGGCTCAGCTGAGTTGTTGGACCTCCGGTTGCAAGAGGGGA
>NW_010136875.1:0-241 GCF_000699245.1 Pterocles gutturalis | reverse complement strand
GTTCCTAAAACCCTCGTTATCCCGTGGCGCTGCCGAAGCAAAGGGCTGCAGCTTCCCCCAGCAGCTACGGGCCACTCCAGCATGGACTGGGGGGGCTGTGCCCAGCAGGGGGGCCCCCACAGCCACAGCCCCCCACTGCCCTCAGGGTGCCACTGGGCAAACTGGACCTGGGGTGACCACAACACTGCGGGGGGTCCCTCTTGTGATGCCCAGCACTGGCCGGGAAAAGGGGGTGCAGGGT
>NW_010136874.1:355-588 GCF_000699245.1 Pterocles gutturalis | reverse complement strand
GCTGGGCCTGGAGTGTGGGGGGCTCTTGTGGTCACTGATTCCTCCTGATCCGCTGGAGGCAGAAAAACAACCTGGGACTCAAGGGCAGGGGGTCTGGGGGGCTTCACAGCCCCTGCACTGCACCCCACTGCACTGCACCCCACTGCACTCCACTGCACCGCGCTGCACCCTGCAACCCCTGCACAGCACAGCATTGCACTGCACAGCCTTACCCTTGCACTGCGCATCCCCTG
>NW_010136874.1:0-257 GCF_000699245.1 Pterocles gutturalis | reverse complement strand
CCCATCACTGCAGCGCCCTGCAACGCCCACCTCCAGCTCCGCACCGGCCTGCACACCATTGCACTGCACTGCACATCCCCGCACTGCACATTCCTGCACTGCACTGCACTGCAAAGCCCCGCTCTGGTTGCCGGACCCCACCCGCAGCCCCACCCCGCCATTGCCCTTTTAAGACCTCCCTTCTCTTCTCCGCTCCTCCCTCTCTTTCTCCCCTCCGCGCTTTCCCATTGGCTGACGGTGACATCAGTGGGCGGGGT
>NW_010136873.1:15379-38158 GCF_000699245.1 Pterocles gutturalis | reverse complement strand
TCCCGCTGGGCACCCACCCCAGCGGGCACCCAGCACCCGCACCCCAGCGGGCACCCAGCCCGGAGGGCCCCGCACACCACAGGTCGGGCCGCCCAGGCCCGGTGCTGCACCAGGCATTGCCGACCCTTTCCCTGAGCCGCCGGGGTCAGCCTCCAACGGACAGCCAGGGTGCTGCCTTCTGGAGATAGAACCGCTGAGGGGGCAAGGCGTTGTGCCCCTTCTCTTGGTTCTGAGAGTTTCTGAGGGGAACATTCCTTGGTGTGCCTCTGCTCGGAGGGTAATACTGCGGGCGGAGGGGAGGTGCCTTGCACCCCGGCAGCCTGGTCAGGGGCTTCTGGCCTGTGGTGAGGCACGGGGGAGTGAGGCACTGCAGTGAGCTTGCAGAGAGGTGAGTCATAAGGTTTCTCAAGAAGTTCATTGAGGAAAATGCTTTCCAACTTGTTCATAAGAAAACAGACAAAAATGGAATAATTTGAAGGTATAGTTCTGGTCCCAAAGGACTTCCACTGACTTCTGTAGGACCAAGGTGCATTCAGAATTCACTTGTGGTATCTATTTTACTTAGGGAGAGCTGAAGCTTCGGTGACATTGTAACTTACAGACAAGTCCAGGAAAAGGATGAGACACCCGTTCCTGTGCAAAATACTTAGGTGCCTAGTACAATCTCTGTGGTAAGGATGCAGTATGATCCTCCTTCAGCACTTTTTATTTGAATAAGGAATGTGCTTTTGAAGCACATTTGCTATCAGCTCTACTTTGGGTTCAATCTCAGAGCACCCTGGAGAGCATTTGCTGGATTGCTTTTGAATAATGCTGAACTGGAAGATGTCCCCCAGTCACTCATGGCTGTTTACGCCATGGAACCAGACTAGAGCTTGTTTAAAGGAGAAGCTGCCTTCCCTTTGGGTCCTCTATACAACCTGGTCACTCTACTAATATTCCCCTGTTTAGCCTCACTACTTGCTAATAAGGACAGAACCTGAGGGCTCTCTGTGTAGCTGCTGAAGCAAGCAGGATGCTAAGCAAAGAGGTGTGTAATGCTAGCTCATAGGAAATGGTAAGGTTTCAGAGTAGGATTTAGCACATTACCAGCTTTACTTATCTTCAGCGTAAGCCATTCAGATGAAACAGTCATGGTTAAGCAGATTCCACTCTCCAGTGCTTGGGGTTGTGTCCACTTCAGCAGTTCAGTCTGAAATCCTGTGCTGTGGGAGGGAGGCTCCTTTCCCAGAGCTGCAGTTCACCAGATCTGTTTGCAACCTAATTTTTGGAATCCAAACCTAGGTGCCCTTACCCATCTGAGTGCTTGGAACTTGAGGAGTGTTTAGCTTGAACATGGGACACAGAAGGAGTTTAAGCTTCAGCTTTTGTAAATCATACTTGTGGATCTAGGCGGTTAGGTTAAACCTCAGTCATGCTCTGACTGCCTGAGACACCCAGATCTTTTAGCCCAGATGCTCTGGGCTGTGTGAACCCAACTGTAAATGCACGTGTTTGGAGACGGAGCCACTATCAGCTGAAAATCAGTTCATCAGATTAGGTTATGTGATGGCACTGCAAAGTCTGAAGACCTTTTCTGATGTGAATGGCACGAAGCAGGGATTAGTCACCCTTTTAGCATCCTTAGCTAGGATCAGGTAACCCTGTCTTCATCCACCTTTGTATCAGAATATTCTACCTTCTTTTTAGAAGAGAAGATGTTTCCTCCTTTAAATTCCTGTAGCTTGTTTGCTAGTCCTGTTTACTTTTGAGGGAGTTTTGTTGATCTTAAAGTATTAGCTTTCAGTTTGGGTCACAGAAATCTATTTTCATACTGTGTAAAGTGTTTCAGTAGCTTAGAGATGTTCTTCCTCAGTCAGGAAGAATACTACCTCTGTGATGGTCTGATGATGCCTTTTCATGTCAGATCCAATTGTGATTTTCTACCCTCCTGCATTTTGTAGTGTGGCTGCCACATGTGCTAGTATGGAATAAAATGTAATTGGTATATTTGGTAGAGTTTTAAACCCTCTTAGCACTGGTACAAAGGACTTCACAGAAGAGTAGATGATGTGAAGAGGAGAATTTAGAGATAACGGGTCACCTTCTGCCACTCAAATGATCAGTCCTCTTCTTTTTTATGCATTTGCTCATTAATCGATTTTTTTTTTTGCTTTGTACAACTATATCTTTTTATTGCTGTAATGTTGCACCAGTGAGCTAAATTGATTAGATTTCAATTATTCTCAAAGAAGTCTCCATCTCTTTATTGTTGGAACCACAAACATCAAAGACTAACCTGTTCTTCTCCTTCCTGTCTCCTTAAAGTCACTAAAAATAAGCAACTGTCGGTAACACATTTGATGATTACACAATAGCATTTTTATTTTTAGGACAAAAAACTAATTCCAACTTTAGAGTTGATTAAAGGTACAAATGATCTTGATGTCGTTTACTGTGGTTTTTTCAACTGCTCAGTGGTGCACATCAGCAAGAAGAAATATTTTTAGTGTAAAGGTAGTGACAGAATCTTCTCTTAGGACATGAGGAGCTGAAACATAAACATCAGTTTACGGTATGAAACCGTACTCCTTTTATATATTTTCCATCTACATTTCCCCTGAAATATTTTCTTATATTTTATGCTGTGTATTTGGTCTCAAGAACAGCAACTGTCTCTTGGAGTCTTCCTGCAATCTGATTGTAAAGGATCCATCTTTTTCTTTTGTTGGAGGAATGTCTATGTAAGAACCTCTTTGGGCTAGATCCTGTTTTTTGTGCTGAGTACATCACCATGATTGCAACTCTTGGGAAGTGTCATATGGAACAGTTACAGTTTTACCCAGGAACTTGCATTTTTCTCAAAGCTTTCATCTGTAGTAATTTACAGGTTAGACATATATCCTATAGATATATCATGAAATCATAGAATGGTTTGGGTTGGAAGGGACCTTAGAGATCATGTGGTTCCAACCCCTGATATGTAAAACACACAATAGCTATAGGTGAAATATTTAGAGTCAGCTTTGCACCATTTATATATCACTGTTGCTGCTTCACAGAAGGTGTCTTTTGGTATTGTGGAGGTCAGGTTCAGGCAGTGTAAGAAGCACAGTGAACACTAAAGCTTTCACTGTGAAGCTCATTCAAGTCACCTGTATTGACTGGATATCTACATCATCTTTTGCAGGCAGATCAGCAGTTCTTCTGGATGCATTTTTAAGCAAACAAACCCTATGAAAGGGGTCAGCACAGTGCTGAGCTAGCAGATTCCTAAAATATTAACATTTAAATGTTTAACTAAGAGCAAAAGCCCAATTCTGCTGTGATAAATGTACCTGGCAGGTGTAGTGACAGTGGGCACTATGCAGAGAGGTGTACTTCCTCAGCAAATGCATTTAATGCCCATTAACATTACCAAGCGTTACAGAAACATCTAGCAAGACAATTGCAACCGTAGTGTTGGCACACAGAAATTCTAGCCTATGATGAGAAATTTTTCTCATGATGAGAATTTTAAAGTACATGTGCATCTGTGCACACACTCAAACTGTGTGGTGGTAATTTCATATCAGTTATGGAGCTCCCGTTTCTTTTTATCCATGTTTAGCTGGCACATAGCGTAGTGTAATGTGCAGCTTACTCAATGACATCAAAGGCCCAATCCTATTTCCATAAACACCAGGGATAATTATGCCTCTTGAGCAAGACCTCATCACAATAAAGCCCATGTTTTACGTTACTATGTTTTTACAGTAGCACAGAGCAGAGTCTTCTCAAGCAGAGTGAGATCTTGCTCAACTGTGAAGTGAGGTGATGACAGTGATGGGGCTAACTGGAGACCAACCTGAACTTCTGCTGTCTTGGGTAACTCCCTTAGAACTTGTCTTGCTCTGACAGTTAGTTTACGTTAGGATAGGATGGAATTTAAAATACATCTGCCTATGACACTGAATTAGAAAAAGATGTTGTATGCACAGTTACTGTGGAATAACTTCATGTGTAAACAAAGTCCTAACTAGTGTGTCAGAAGAAAGACTTTTTTGCCTTACTATAGCAGGGGACGTGAGATCATGAATAAATCCATGAAAGATCAAACCACTCATATGATGAGGAACACAGTTATTTAAGAGTTAGTTGAAGAGGTTTAACTAACCTTCAGTCTTTAAGATTAATTTAAGGAAAGGTATTTAATAAAAATAAAAATTTCGACTCCGCTGTAAAGCTAATATATGAGCTCTTATGTTATATTATTTGACTATATTCATAACTCCATTGAAAACAGACACATGTACTGTCTGTTTAGAGGAACTATTTCATTTCTTCCCTGCTCCACTCTCTCTCCACAGGACTTTTGTTTCAGATTTTAGTTCCCTAGCAGTATCTGCTTTTAGTGAACTTCCCTGTGCTGGGTCACTGTCCTAATTTTCTGGGTAGATCTAAAAGTACCGCCCTGCTAGTGTGATTTGGCAGTAGTGCTGTTGTAATTCCATGCACGATTAAAACATCTGACAGTAAAATGATTGCAAGGAAACATGCTTGTCTGTTCAGGGTCCTACAATATCGCCAAGAAAATTAAACTGCACTTACTGCGTACAGAAAGAATAGTTGTTCAGTATTGCATTTTCATTGCTGCAAAGTTTGAGTATAGTCTTGATCTCTGCTAACTCTGTAGGGAGTTTTGACATGGAAGTGTGTGGCTTCAGAAATGACGCTGATTTAAAGCATTCTTTTTTTTTTTTTTTTAATAATTAAGTCTTCCCTCCCCAAGAAGTTCCCAGCTGACAGCTCCCATTGACTACATGGCGTTTTGGATGATCATCTGAAAATTGATGGCAGCATCTCGAACTGGTCACTCTCCAATCAGTTACCAATTCACAAGGCATTTTTATTGTAGTGAAGACTTGCTGAGGGCCCTGTAAACAATTGTGTCAACCATTTCTGCTCTTCTGGAAGGTTGTCAAATGGTACTCCGTAGACTTGCTACGTGGTGCTGTTGTTAGCTGGTTCATTTCCCTTTGACCATTTTTTGAGCTGTCTAGTATGCCCTCTAAATAATCTTTGAATTTGAGAGGACTGATTTGCTCCTTGTGAAGTAATATTCTAAATGGCTATGTTAGCTTTGTTACTGTAATAGATTACTGTTTCATATTTGTTTTCCTGTACCATGTTGAATTGTCGCACATTTCAATTAGTTTGTACTAGCACAAATATCAGAATATCTGTTACAGAAAATATCTGTAGAGCCTGATTACTGACAGGTTCTTTTAAGGGATAGTTAATCACAAAATCTTTCTTGTATGTATAGCTGGTAAAGCAGAGCAATATATTAGACTTTGAAAAGGCAGTTGAACATCTCTGCAGCAACAGCTTTCTGCTTCTGGGACAGCCATTAAATGTGCCTTGCCTTTTTATCAATATAAATGTTTTCCTTTCAGTCTCCTATCTTTTCTGGCTAAGCTTTTTGGAGCAGTTGCAGGTATATAAGACACGACATCTGAGAGCTTTAGGTAACCGATTCTCAGCTGGTATGCTCAAAGGATAACTTGCAAAAGGTTGTGGACATGGTGGAAGATTGAGGAAAAAAAGCAAAATTGCATAAACTTTTTATTTTTTTAAATGCAAAATAAAAAATGAAGTATCAGTATTGAAAACTTCTTATTCAAACAGTTTTTCTAGTATTTGCTTGGAAAGCTTTCAGATTTTTGATTAGCATTATTGCCACCTTTTTGTACTTAATTCTGTCTAGTAGAGAAGTTCCTGGACAGTTTCTTTCCAGCCTAAGGAGTGGATAGCTGCCTGCCTGTTTGGAAGCTTCTGGCTCTCAGACCACTGGTTGAGACACGTCTTACCGCAACAGTAATTCTTGATTCAGGACATTTTAAAATGTGAATACTGGAAGCTAGAATGGAGCAAGCACACCTGAAAACAGAAGATGCGAAGTTTTGTATTTCAAGCCAAGGCATAAGGCAAAGCTGACATAACAGATTTTAGTGTGTCACCCAGTCAAACTATCTATTTGTACTCCTTAGAGAAGTGATGTGATCCATGTAGTTAGAATGTAACATACTTGTATATAACATTCAGAGCAGGTTTTCCAGACAGCTAGAGGCACTTATTAACAATGTAATTATCCTCCCAGTGAGCACTAAAACCAATTTAAATCAGAAAGAACATGAAGCATCAGTAAATTAGTCTCAGTACCTTCATGTTGTGATGAAGAATCACAAGACATCTTGTGGTTTTTAAATGTATTTCCACTGCTTTCCACCCTCACATAGGATTTTTTTCTTTTCTTTTTAGTTCTAATTAACAACTTGGAAATTGTTGCACTGGGGCATCACTGCAAAGTGCAAATAAATGAGAATTTGTCTTCCACTTGACTAAAATGGAAGAGCCATGATTGTGTCAGACTTGTAATTCAGAATAGATCCAACAAAGTATGTCAGTTTGTTTTAGCGAAGGGTTTGGTCTGATGAACTCTCTGAACACTCTTTTGGAGTGTTGCAAATCTGGATTAATACAACTGAAGTTAGTGTATAGGTTCTATAAGGGAGAGAAGGCAGCCTTATGTCTTTTCAATACTGCCTGGAAGGTCTCGATTTTTAATTCCTAATCTCTCAAATGCAGATGGCCAAACCCGTTTATTTGATTTTATTAAATAGGTAGGTAGTCATAAAGAGTGAAAGCAAAAACATTTATCTTCTTACAATAACGCCACTCTCACTCATTTTCTACTTTGAATAGAAGGAGGGCTCAGGTGTTATCTCCTGCTGACCCAGCACTGTTCTGCCTATTCACACAAAGCCCAGTGACAGCAATCTAACATCCTGTGCCTGTGAGATCTAGGAACATTCTACCCAATGCTTATAAAAAGGAAATATAAAACAAACACCCCAGGCTGCTGTATGCCTTTAAATACTCTAAGCGAATGTCACCTTAATAGATGCCGTTTATTTGTAAATGGGAGATGGAAGATGCTGAAAGAATATATGCAAAGTCAACAGCAACTGTCATAACTCTGAAACAGATACAGAGGCTACATCTGCCTTTGTCGTATGAGTTACACAGATGGGAACCGGAACTTAACCTGGAAGCTTTAAACTGAAAGCCCATTGTCATTTACTCAATGTTTCTGCATCACTGGGAAGGCTCAGCAATAGTTCCTGCTTCAGGGATCCTGTGGCTAGTGAACTCAAATACACTGACCTCAATCCTGGTGCCTTGTTTTGAAGAGGGGTGGAAAGACAGAGGAATTAATGTATGCGGGTGCTCCCCAGATTGGGTAGAGGACCAGTCCTGCTTTATAGGTTGACAACCAAATCTTTTTGCCAGAATTTCACTAATACAAGTCTGCACCTGGAAGCCATCCCTGTGCCATTTGTCTGCCTGGTTGTAGGTGGAAAAAGAGCTTTCGTAAGAGTTTACCAGACAGACAGGAGGAGAGAGTGCTGTCTTTCTCCCTCCCTGCCCCCAAACTAGTCCTAATCCTGCGCTGCCTGAAGAGTGGAAACTGTTCACTTGTCACTCCTTAAATAAAATCCTGACCTTTGCTGAAGTTTTGCCATAATCTTCAGTAAGTAAAGAGGTTCTTACCCTCTGTTTTTGATAAAAGGAATTTTATTTACAGATCTGAAATTTGCTTACCTGATCTGTCAAAAGATTTTAAACCCTACAGATCATCATTAGGGTAACAAAAGTGGGTGCTCAGTCTTCAGAGAGAGAAAGGAGTGGCTAGAAAGATCTGAAAGATTTGAGGAGAAAGAGTTGATTTCTTACAGAAAAAAACAAAAACATTTTGGGGGTTGGGGTCCCAAATTAAGACACTTACAGGAAATGCAATTATTGGTGAATTTATTAGCATGCAAATATGCAAAGGAACTCATTATTTTGGAGTTATTTTAGGTATGTTCCATCTTGAGAAATTGAGTTTGACATAATTTCATGTCTTTATACATAGTGTCAAGCCCCTATAATAGAAGAATTAAAAATACGTTTCTGGAAGGGGTGAGGGCAATGTAATCTCGTAACATACCGTATTACTGAAGGGGCCGCTGTAGTTCATATTTTGATTACGATGAAGCTCTTCAGGACAGAATATGTAATTTCAGTTTGGCCAATACTTTTATATTTATTGTGAGCTTCACGACACTTTGGTATTTTACTTATCAGCTACCAAACACAAGCTTCTGTCAGTGTAGCTATCATCTAGACAGTTAAGTTTCTGTACATATAATCAAGAGAGAGAAAAATTATTTCAACTAGAGGATAGTGCTGGTGCAAGAGCAAACTTTCACAGATGTAGTCTGGAAGTAATAAGCAGATTTCTAAATATCAGACAACTGTTCAGGATAGCTTTCCGGAGGGAGCCCTGGGAAAGAAATCTAACTTGATCTCCTAACTGATCAGTATATGTAAAGGACTATAAAATAATACTCTGCAATAGGAGGATTTTAACTTTTAAACAGGCTTTTAATTCTAGGTCTGTGTTTTTAAACACCAAGTAGAACCAGATATTTCATGGGCAGAAAATAGACTGTATATACTGATCTTTCCAGGAGCAGGTTGTAAAATAGCACCGGTATTTAATATCTAATTTTGATTGAACAATAACAACTATCAAATGTAGTATATTCCAGTACCTCCTTTTTACCATGCTAAGATTTGGATGATCTGTGTGATGTTTGCTGTCATTTGAGTTTCAGATTAATTTCTTACTCAAATGACCAATAATTGTTTTGGAAAATCGCAAAAAGTACATAAAGGCAGTAACATCAGAACTGTAAAATAATGGAAGAGCATGGTGGCAGAGGAAGGAGGAGGGAGTCAATATCCCTAAATGTCCTGCCAACAGGAAAAAAAATAAATCAATTTCTCTGAAAGCCAAAAGAGGACAAGAAGTCACAACAAGCAGCACAATCATGACTGTCTGAGGGAGCAGTCTGAACTAATAAAAGGGAATGCATATGTCCCTACAAACCATACATAAGTAGAGAACCTCTGCCTTTTGATTTTTTTAGTGTGACTGTTTGCAGAAAGAGTTATAAACTCTGAGAGTGTCCTGCTGCCTGGATTATATTTCCTGACATCCTGAATTCCAGTCAGTGTATTTTTTTCACTCTGGAATATGGGCAGCCTTTGGATACAGCTGGCAGTCAAACCACAAGGGTGTTTTACACATTACCTACTCAGGAGGTAGGATGGCACATGTCTCCCAGCCCTCCTAATGCCACTTTATCAAGAGCTTCCTACTGTGAGTTGTAATGTATGCTGTCAACCTAAAATTGCCCAATAACACAGATGATGCTTTCCCTAAATGCGTGCCAGGGAGCCCTTCTATCACGGATCTCTGTTAGCTGGGACTATGTACACAGCATTTTTCATACATGGCATCCCCCTGTTACCATTCCCTCTCCTCTGACAGAGTGTCTCATAGGAGATCTGCGCAATCCCAGATCCTACCATAGATCCAAGAATGTCCCTTTAGTTCAGGATCTCCACTGAAAGCAGCTGATGAGCTGAGTCTATTTTGTCTCACAGTAGATGCACCTGGCCTAATGATTTAAATCATTATCTATTTCCATCACTGACTCCATGCCATCTCCGTTAAGTGTGCTTACCCACGTTGGTTCTGGTTGGACTTTGAGTTAGATGCAATGGACTGCGTCTGGTATGGCAGGGGAGAGAGCAGTAAGTGTTCCAAGACTGAACTGCAGGAGAGACCTCAACAATCCTAAACTTTCACCATCAAGAAAAACTGTTCTTCCAGGGGTCCAAAGAAGAAGATGATTCTGCCATCATCAACGCTGCGTGGTTTTGTTGAAGTGTTGGCCCACCAGCTGATTACCTAAACCATTTTCTTTGAGGGCTTTCTGCCAAAACCCCAAAGAGATAAAAATAGGAATAAAACAGCTGCAATAATAGGTCTGACACGACTTTGTTGAGACAGTACAATTTTGTATTAGTGCTAAACAGAATGGGATTTAAATAATTTAGTACTCCTTTTAGTACTTTTTGGTTCATTAGACAGCCAGGTTTGCAGGCTCTGTGCACTTGCCATTCCTGCCATGATTGCTGTCGTTTAAAGAGACATCAAACTCTTGTATCAGGCTATCAGTGCCATCTTCTATGTAGAGAGATCCCTGAAAACCAGAGGTAAGAGTTAATCTTATACCTTCTTCCTCCTGGAACCTTTTTTTTTTTTTTTCTTTTTAACTTAAAGTCCCTTGTAAGACACCCAGCACTTTACACACAGACATCTTGCTGAATTTCTGCCTCATTCTGTTACAGGCTACAAATTGAATCAGGACATCAGTTTTACCCACTGATGAGATGATAGGATTCATATTTTTATGGCCCAGTTCATGTCTAGACAGGGCAGATGGTACTATTGGAGTGTACACTGTCATTAGTTGAGGACTTGGCAACTGTAAACAACCATATTTTTTTTTAAATCAGAATTAGTACACGAGCTACCATTCAGTAATAAAATATTAGTACCCTAAGCAGGAGCCACAAAATTTACTGAGAGAAGGACAACAGTGATGTGGTAGCTTCTGTCTTCATGGGGAGCTAAAGCTCTTTCACTTCAGTTCCGAGTATCAGTGTCTCCAGAGCAAGGGACGAATTTTAGTTATCTGCTTCATAGGGTCAATATGAAGATTACAGGCAGCTATACAGTATTTGTGTGATGCTGGGAAATAGAAGATAGTGTACAAAAGGTTTCTTTAGTCATGTAAGTTTGCAGCCATTGGGGTTACATTTTATCATAGTTGCCAGCTGGCTTTGGTGGTGTCAGACCTTATGAAATATCCTCATGGATATTCTGGAAAAAGACAAACAGTATAATCTTTTATTTAATCCTCTATTTGTTGTAAAGGCTTATTTTTACAAGGGCATTTTATAACCTATATTTCTGTTGGTTTTTGGCATTATTTTTTATTGTTTAAACAGCTTTTTAGCAATAATTCTACTCCTACATAAACAATTCTAATAAGAAAATTAGTATATCAGTTTTTATGGATTAAAATTTGAGCAGAATGATTAACAACCTGAAGAAGAGGGAAGGGAAGTCCTACATTAAGAAGATTGGCAGTGCTTCATCTAGAAGACTGTACTATGACTGAGGCTGTAACCAAAAATAGAATTGGATTAACAGAAGAAAAGCAAGGAGCTAGAACTAAGGTCAAAGCAAAAACAGATGAATTGTCTCATACACCAAAAGATAGATATTAAAACAGTGTTCCTGTTAAATACACCTGTAAAAAGGAAAATCAATTCACACAAAGAACTGCAAAAGAAGACTCAAATAATGAGTAGAACTAAGCTTTAAAATATAAGGAAGAATATAAGAACCTTTTCTGGTTCTTTATACAGGCTTTAACATGCATACTATTACAAATAAAATAAAAAATAAGCTGTAAAAGAGAGCTGTAATAATACCAACACTGAAAAACTCAAAGGAATAGTAAAAGTAAGTTATCTGAAAACTCTCATTCAGGTGGAGCAATATAATAACCATGAAGCTGAATAGGTTGTGCTTTAACTAATAACAGAAAGCAGGCTTAACTAAATACAAGTTCTACCTGGTATCTGCAGCTCTCTTTACACTAATGAGCCCCAGCCCCCTAATTTGTAGGTGAGAGAAGCTAATGCATAAAGGTGAGAAGACTTTAAAAGAGGAGAAGACAGGAGTATGTTATGTCTGTGAAGGTTTTGGTAGGATAAGCTATAGCACGTAGGAAGCTTGTCCTTTCTTATAGCTTTGGATTTCTGTTAAGTAAGTTTATTTTATGATTTGAGGGGAGGGAAGGTTGTCCTTATAAAAAAAAAAATGTGCTTTTGATGTGTTTATCTCTAGTGCTCTGAGGTAGATGCTGTCTCTTCTTATATTTTCTTTGCGTTCTTCTGTAGAAAAGCCAAAAGCCTGTTTTCCTGATAGGAGGGTTTACTCAGAAGTACAGGAAGAGTCTTATAGCAAGCAAACCCTGTGTCTGCTTTTACTGTAATGGTTTTGTTCTTTTATCTATGAGTAGATATTGCTTGGTGAAAGTATACCTAAATTTTAAACCTGGAGAACAAACAACTATAAATTTATATCAGAGTATTTCTTTCCTGAGGGTGTTTCTATGTTCCTGTTTTCATTATATGCACTTAAAGTGTATGATGTGAGCACTACAGTGGTGGTTTTCAACAGCTGCAGAGTAGGAGTTATATTAAAGATGAAAGATATAGTAAAAGGGAGAGACTTCTTCAAATTTATTGGGGTGTAAGGCTAACTAGTGGTGTGAAACTGTTGTTTTAACAGTGAGTTCAATATTAAGATAGTGATTGAATGGAAGGGATTTCTCTCCATTAAGTAGCTCTGCTATTTACAGCAAAGGAGAACAGCTGTGTGGGAATAATGTGGTAAGAATATTTTTGAAGACCTCTAAACATCATATAGCAAATGAATGTTTATTGGTTGGGGACTTCTGCTCATATATGAACAACTATCTTCTGTAATACTCTGTGGAGGGAAGAAGAAGTCTTTTAGGCTTTCAGACAAGAAATACTATATGAAACTTGTCTGAAAGATTTGAGTAGTGATTTGGGAAAACCGTCTGCTTGCTTTCATCTTAAATTAAAAAAAAAAAAAGTGAAGCTTATATTGGGGGTGGGAATGACTATTTCCGTTTCAAAAGATGCCTTCTTCATAAGGGAATGAGAAGCTTGAGCAGCCTGTATCTAATCCAGGAATGGATACAGCTTAGCACTGTCTGAAACCCTGTCCTGAAGAGTTTAGAACCACTTTTGGACTCTGTGTCTTAAACCATTTCTTGCACTGAAGAGGAGGAGAGAGTAGACTGACTGAAATCTAGCTGATCAGGCTTTCTTAGGAATGAAACAGGAGTGCTCACTGTACCTGGATGGGTGCACTGTCATTGGAAATGGAGTCTGCAGGGTGGTGATGTTCAGCTTTCAGCAGTGGGTGACTGGTTTGAGCTTTTTTCCTCCCCTTCCTAGGGCTACTTTGTTATGAAAAACACTTCCATGACTAGCATATGAGTCAGAGCATTATTTCCTCTAAATCCACAGCAGGCTGTGTAATACTAGATAATTAAATATTGAAAAGGTCTGTGATTCTTGTCTCTGCTCATTCTGGTAGCAGTTCCAATAATACCCTGCCTATTGCAGATAGGTACTGGAATGTTGCAAAAGTGACAAGATGGATATAGTACAAACGTATTTAATTCCTCATCAATGAAGGAATAAGTCAATCTGAATCCTGATCTGATAAAAAATAAACATTTGATGTTTTGTCAGTGACAAGCCTTGTGTGAATCCTATCAGGAAACCTGTGTGGTCATAGCCTCAGCTGGTCATTGTAACTCTGCCTAAATCAAATTTAATCGTCACCAGTCTGCAGCAGTTTAGGGTCTGATCTGTAGGCCTTTCAGAAAAATCTGTAGAAGCACCACAAGATATCTTTAGAGATCAAGCTGCTGAGACTATTATGTCTCTTTAGGAAGAAAAAGAGGGTAAAGAAGGAAAAGAGGAAAGAATACTTGTAAAACTCATCCGGTCAGTACAGATGCTGCAAACAAAGGAGCTGTTTCAGGAAGAATAACTAGCATATAAAACCTTACTAGGCTGTAATTTTTCTTTTACATAAATATATTTATATATATATAAAATACTTTATTGGGGAAAACTTCTCCAGCTATACTTCTAGCACAGGACTTCAGCATAACAGTAGCAGGTGGATAATAATACTTATTACTCCAGCATTAAAATAACTGATAATTAGATTTTTCAAATTATGTGCTTCAAGGGGAGAAGGAAGGGTCCACATGAGGTTCTAGCTGAATAAGCTTTCCTCTTGTCCCTGATCTGATCTTCTGACTGAGGCTGTAGAGCAGAGATAAGACTAGCTGATACTACAAAACCTGTAAGCCTCTCTTCCCTGTCACTAGTGCTCTTTCGTGCAGGGGACAGGCAGAAGTGTATGATGGCAGCTTTTCTCTTGTCCTTGGTTAAACATAGAACTGCTGTTGCATTTTCTGTTTTGGAAGTCAGTCTTGTATGTCCATTAAGCTAAAAATAAACTTGTCCTACACTGAAGATTTGTATGAAGATCAAGTTCCTAAGTCTGTCCTAAGCTTTGTGAAGATGTACGTCTTTGTTAAGCTGCCCCTAATGTTATTAGCTGTGTTGCTGGTTTTGGTAGTCTGTGGTGATACAAATAACTTGTGATCAACACGAGAGGTTCCGTACTGGATTCTTCATCTGGTGTTCAAGCATAGGAACTACTCTTCTAGGTTCAAATGTAAGAAACTTAAAATGCAGACCCCCGCCCCTCTGCTGTAACTCTTCTCTTGGGGAGACAGTGGTTCCAATCTAGCCTCCAAATCGTCTGGAAACTGCCAGGTGGTGGGGAGGGTTGTTGATTCTCATGTCAGCATAGATATTCTTGCTTTAAGGTGCCTTAAAAGGAAGAAAATGTCTGTTAGTGCCAGAATCAGAGGAATGCACTACCTCTCTGCATGCCCTGTCCATGTTGTGGTGGTGATGTAGGATAGCAGAGTTACTTTGCAATGTATCTGTTGCTTCTGGAGCTTGGAAACAATCTGAGGTTTATTTTTAATTCCCGCTTTTTAAGTGTCAACTCTATGTTGTCCACTCTTTCTTGTTTCTTTTACTGGAGCGGAGTGATGGGTCTGCATGAGTTATGGTCATAGCTCTGGGGTTCAGTGCGGCACTCCATAAGCATGTGGAGCATCCAGTCCACCATGCTGGGATTGCTGAACAGTCCTTGGTTTGAAGGTGGATGGCTAAAATATTCTGTCTTGTATTAATAAAAGATAGTATTGATTTGTTTCCTGCATTGTCAGACTTGAACACAGTTAGTAGGTATTACATTAGAAAAATGAGTTGAATATTTTTAAGAACATAATAGCCTAATTCTATTAATTATTACACTAAGCAGTTAGAAAGATGCTGTTTTCTGCAGGGCATTTGGCTGCTGTGTGAGATAGCCAAAAGTATATTGCAATTAGTGAGAATCAATTAGTTGCCAATTTCTTCTCTTCAATGGTTCCATTAACAGTCCTGCTAAATGTTGTAGTGAACCTTTAATGAATATAGTAAGCCACATAACCCACACGAGCTTGCATGGCTTGGTGCATAATGTGTTCTGTAATGCAGCATGCAGTCAGGTTTTCAAACGTATTTACTAAGTACTTGATCAACAAATTGATATGATTGCTGTTTAAAAAATATTCCCTCAGTGAGGAGAATAGACTATAACTTCATTTTTCCCCCCCATTATTTCTTTTTTATCTACTTTGTTCTGTATTAAGCACTATTGAAGGCAAAAGTGGCAGACTATTGAGGATATAAGGGATTAATAATGTGCTGTTCTAACACTCAATCCTTAGCACTTCTGCCACGATGCTTGAGTATCATCTTCAATAGGATCAGTGCCTTACAGGTGCATTTTGGTGGCTTAGGCCAGCAGGGAAAAAACTTCAGCATTGCAGGCAGGATCTGCTCTATGCCCATCCAAAGGCATGTCTGGGTATCTGAGTACTTGGCTGCATAAGCCCGCACTGAATAGCAGGTCCTTCATCTAAAAGAGGCAAGATGAGGTAAAATGAGGCCTTGCTTCTGCAATAGCTGAGCCAAAATTAAATTTAGAAGGTCCTAGTCTCCTGTTCTTGTAAGTAATCCTTCCCTGTTGTCTTCAGTGTTACATGGGACGTAGCTGCCAAGCTGAGAGAAGTGGTTTGAAGAAATGCTGGGAGCAAATATTGTATCTGATGTCTTAATCCCTGCTGATCAGCCAGTCCTTGCTGATCAAACTGTTCTTCCTGGTTGCTTCTGCGTGAGTCTTGGTAGTCTTTCTTCTTCCCCTTTGCAGAAGAAGGAATATATGGATTTGAAGCTGTGGGGTTCCATAGAGGTTGTTGAAACATTAGTTCCCTACTTTAGAATCAGATGTCCCTTTGCAAAGGCAATCTCAGCTGTGTTGTGTGGTGTATTGGCATGCTCAGGGCATGTCCGTGTTGTCATGCTATTTAAGCATGTTTTCCTCAAGACTGGTGTTCTGCTAACATCCTCTAGTGCATGGACTGATGGGGGCTGGGATATTAAGTTGCTGTTTCAGACAGATGTGGGAGTAAAAGATGAACTATCTGGGGGATTTCCTGGGGTGAGTTGGGAGTGCCCCCCAAGAGTGCTGAGGGAGCCCCAGTGGTTTTTTTGAAAGCTGGTTCCACTTTGTGCCAGGCCTTTTACTCACCATGCCATAGCTCAGGTCAGCATTCAAGGTATGTCTCTGTCTCAGCTGTCAGTAGCACTAGTAAGGAAACGGGGTTCAATGGGACGTGGCTGATGCTCTGCTGGTTGAGCCCTTTCCAGTGACAGTAGTTGGCAGTGATGAGACAAAGACATAATGTTGGATTTATGCTGTGCAATAGGATCTGTCACAAAATCCAGAGGGACCTGCTTTTTCTTTGATGTTAAAATTCACCCAAATACAGTTATCACCTGTGTCTCATCAGGGCAAGATATTCATCCTTGTGTCTGCATAATAGATCAGATGCTTTGAAGAAACAGTGCTTTTGTAATGTAGTGTTCTTCTGATGAGCAATTCCACAAGACCTGTACATGGATGTCTGCAGACAGGAGAGAGCAAACCAGAGCTCCTGAACTAATTGTTGTTTTCCCAGTGCTCTTAAATTTTAATAAAGCAGTGGGCTTGTCTTTGTAATCTGATTGCTGCTGGCTGATGGAAATTTAGCAACTTTACTGATCATGCCTGGTGCTTTTAGCTACAGGACCCCCACCTCACCCCATTAAGGGTAGGAGCAGTTCTGTGTATCTCATGGCTACAAGCATAGTGCTGCATAGTTAGCGAATGTCTGGTCTAAGCTGGCTTTGACAAGTGAGTTATCTGAATTGTCTGCAGCCTAGTTCATTAACTAAGTCTGAACAGGGAACATTGTGCTATTAGTATTGCTAGTGGTGTATCTTGTGTGCTGTTTTTCATCTCCTCCTCCTGCTGCCTCTTGGTCAGTACTTAGGTTATGAGTGTACCCGCTAATGCATGTCTGGAGCAGGTGTGCAGTGTAAATTCATGGGGCTTACGTGTTTCAACCAAGTGTAGTTAGAGTGGGTAAGAGAAACAGAAGTTGAATGATGATAGAAGATACACAGTACAGGATTTTCATTTAATACAAATCTGGATCTTGTAAGAGCTCTTCCAGATCTCAGCTTTGGTAGTTGAAGCCAGCTTTGCCCGAGACTTGGTCAGACTGATTATCTGCAGTTGCCGGAACAGATCTATCCTCACCTTAAAGCCTGTCTGCCTGCTGTGTATTCCTTTTTTTATTGTTTCTGAATGTAATGAGGATTGTTCATAGGGGAGTTCCTATGGATCCACTAATCATTAGAACCTCTTTTATGAGAAGAGTCTCAGGGCTGCATTAAACCTGTTTTGAGAACCTATAGGGAAAAGGCTGTGCTTGGTCTCTGTGCTCATGACTGTAGCATATCATCTTTGAATCCTTAATTTGTGAATTAGACTTTGGCCAAATGCCGTAAGTTAGGCCATAGAGCTTTGTTAGGCAAGAATTGGTAAGTGGTGCAGTTCCCTTTTGGATTAGTGCATGTGTGGCCTTTAGTTTTAAAAGGCATTTTTGTGCGGTGTTTCAGCTGGTAAATGAGTTCTCTTCTGGCCTGTTAAGAGGCAGTGGTCTCAGGCATTGGTCAAGTGTTATGAAGTGCTGCTGCCACAGGGTATGAGGGATGTGGGTTTTTGCTTTGTCTTGTGACTCTAAGAAGATCGTGTTAATTTTTCCCCCTTGACAGCAATCTAGTTGCTTCTAGAAATAAACTGAACTAAATCAACTATATAGCATTGTTAATACTGGGCTAATGTAAGTGCAAATAGATGCAAGACGCTGTAGTGGCTTCAGGCTACTTTAAACAAACTAGAGTTATCTTAACATAGTGAATACTTTTGATGTTTACTCAAGAGGATATTAAGAGTAAAAGGATGGAAGAAAGATGCACGTTCTTTTTATTGATAGTATTTCATAGTTTGTAAGTACTTAATCTTCTTTATCTGCATCAATACTTTAGCTTTCTTAGTAGAAAGCCTATTTAATATGGAAGCAACTGCATTGATAACATTGA
Organism: Pterocles gutturalis; assembly: GCF_000699245.1. Taxonomy (NCBI): domain Eukaryota; kingdom Metazoa; phylum Chordata; class Aves; order Pterocliformes; family Pteroclidae; genus Pterocles; species Pterocles gutturalis. The sequence continues at coordinate 19,999 of NW_010136873.1, read as the reverse complement.
GACAAACACTGATAAACTGGATTGGAAGGATTATCTATTAATAGCCATGCTTCTTTACCTTACATTTTGGAGGCCCAAGTTAGTAGTGGAGTACAAGCTATGTGTCAGGATAGTTTTCACAAAAATAAAAAATAGTTCACTACAATTATTCACTGTTTTCATCAGATAATAGATGTATATAAGTGTTGCTCCCATTCATTTAAAGGTTTTATTTCTGTGCCTTGGTTTTTGTATTAACTGGAGGGCAGATGCAGTTGCGATGAAGACAAGTGACAAGTTGGTTGTCCTGCTAGTGAAATCTAAGACCGAACTTGTTCCTGCTGCAAGCTGTGTGGTTGGTTTTGTTTTTTTTTTTTTCCCTAGGAGTGTTTGTAAATCAGCGTTTGAAGAAATGTTTTCTGGTAGTCCTGGATGTCTTTGTGCAAGTCATGGTCATAGATGACTTCAACTGAAAAAGCTGTATTTCTAGTATTCAAAGCAGGGATGATCTTGCTATAAAAGTACAAAAGCAACTTTGGAGGTGCAACTGCCTCCTGTGTTTTATCATATCATATGTTGGCAGTGCTGCAGGTATGGACATGTTTACAGTGAGAATAGATGTGATACTGTGTCTCTTACATTTTGAAGCTGTGAGACTGCTCTGGAGTACTGGGAGAACAGAGGTTCACCCTGTGTTAACTGTTGAAGTCTGCTACTGAGTTTTTCCAGCCATTAATATGTGAGTGACTGTTATCCTCTTTCATATTTTCATTAAAGATAAAATTGATGGTTTGTGCTTTAATTCTGACTGCAGTTGCTTGATTAATAATTCTTTCTGGAAAGGAAAGCACTTTGTAAATGTCAAGGGCACTTGCAGTAGGTAGTACCAACATAATTTAGGAAGAAATATAGCTTTATGGGAAGCTTGTTCTCTATTCCTTTGCATGCCAGGTGTCTTAGAAAATGCCTTCTTTAAATTATATGTGCACTTGAGTATGTGTAGATGGGGACAGTGCATAGAGCTTTACTATAAGACATGTCTAGGGATGCATATTTACATATTGTGTGGTAAGCAAGCAGCACAAATTTGGTAGTAAGGGAAAAGATTATTCTTGTTGCTGTGTTCAGAGTTTACTTAGTTTTATGATGTACTTCCCTTTAACTAGGAAGAGTAGTGAAAAACTGTACTTCAGCAAGCTGCTCTTTCAGATGAGTTGTGGGGCCTTCCAGCCAAAGTACTGTCTCTGTGGGACTTGGTGTGCTCCTTTCCTATAAACCTTAAGATTGAGGCCTGAAGTCAAGTTCTTAAGATGAATCAATGCTTCAGCGCCTTGCTGGATTTCTGGTCAGAGATGTCAGCAACTTGGAGAACTACGTTCTTGAAACTAAACAACTTGCTGTGTGTATTGGAAGAGCAAAAGCTGTTCTCTACATATGCCAAGTCAGTGGGGGCTGCATTTTATGCTTTTGGGCTACCTCTGCTTTCTTATAGGCAGAATTCACAACAGCATCATGTTTCTCCTCCTGGGTTGTGTGTGCTAGCTGGGTGAATAAACTGACTGACTCATCACTGGAGACCTTAATCTTACTCAAATAACATTAGACCACAGAATAAGAGGCTGGAAATTGATTTTTCTTATTTGTGCTGCATGCATGTGCTTACTGTTACTCTGAGGCATGCTATCAGCAGCTTGGAGATGATCTGATAAATTAATGGGAAACTGAAAATTCTGTTACTAAATTATTAGAGGGTACACTAGGGTCTCCCTAGCTGCTGAGCTGCTTAGAGAATTAATTCCCTTACCAGTCCATGGTAGAGAACATGAATCTTTGATTATACAAGCTAGGGAAATATATTTAAAAGAGAATCTACAGCTACTGTTTCATTATTAACAAATACCTGTTAGAAAAATGGTCTTCCTGACCCTGCAGGCACTTCTGTGCACATCTGTCAATGCTTGCTGTCATGAAAACATAAAACTGGTGCTAGATGGAAGTGTTGGCTCAAGACTTTTTTGAACAGGTGCTTTATCTAAATCTTGATGTGATAAATCCTGGAGGAGGGCAAAGAGCAGGTTTCTGAACTTAACATCCAGCTAAGAGCAAAGCAACAGAAACTGGTTACGCCTGAACTTTTGTCTGGAAAATACTCTAAAATGCAAATGGCTGTAGCAGTCACTACCCTGCTCATTACCTGCATTTTGAAAAGCTGATCTCATGGTTGGGGAAAACTGAACTTGAACCCGTGGGGTTTGATACACCAGTAAAATGATCTTAAATCACTTGAATATACTGTGTGACAAACTGACAGTATAAGAGCTTCTTTTTCCATGTTCTACCAATCTGTTGTCTGAACAGCAGCCTCAGAGAGAGGGGATTCAATCTTTTAATTGGATGCAACCCTCACCAATTAGATATGTTTTGAGTCAACATGCTAAAGCTTTTTAACCTTTTGTAATGAAATAGCAGGTAAGCTAATACTTGGGTGGGATGGTGAAGTGTAATTGGTGGAAAACTTGTCAGTTCATCCCAGCAAAACTCCCATGAGCTTCAGTGGTACTAAACCTATCTTGAAATTACTCAAACACAGGCTTTCTAACTTAGTGTTGAAACAAAACATTGTATTTCTGTTGTAAGATACTAAGAATCAAATTTGTTATAACAAATACAATTTCTGTCTAAATATAGCTGCAAGGGACTATGTTCAAGACTTTAGAAGTCATCCACTGCTCCAGGACTTGAGTAATTGCTAGTTGGTGTGGTTTGTGGCCAGTATTCATGAAGTCACCACAGCAGGAACAAATGGACTGAAGCAAATTGTGGTATTTGGTTTCTGGCTTATAGTCCTCATTGGCTTGCCAGAAACCTGGCCTATGTATTTACTTCCTTTTCACATTGAAGTACAAAGAATGAAGAGATATTTGCTTTATTGCTAATTATTAATTTGTTGGAACTCAAGTTTTTAATGACTTGCAGCATTCTGAGCTATGCTTGTGGCTGTGAGCACTGTGTTGGCTTCCAGTGCTACCCTGCTTTTCTCTTTGCCTGTCCCAGTGACTGTGCGAAGGGAAGGTCACCAGCTGGTAGGTAAGTGTTTAAACTGTCACTCTGTGGGTTGACAGTGCTACAGGTGCTCAGCACGCAGTGAAGTGATCCTGTGTTTGAGGATGTAGGCACAGGAGTGGCTTAAAATCTGAACTCAAATAGTGTTAAGCAGTTTAAACTTTTCTACAGAGTCTTCCTTGAGGAGCACAAATCTTACTGCCTACAGAAGGAAAAGCTCTTCTTACTGGGACTCTCAAAAGTGAATGTGATGTTGAACTGTGTCAAAAATATACTTCTGGCCTCCAGAAGTATTTGCATTCCACAAAAATCAAAGCATGAAGATGCAGTAGAACACTTTTAAACAAGTTGACATCCTGATGCTGGGGAAGGGCCAGGGTGAACTACTAGGGCAGGGGTATCCTGTCTAGATGAGCTCCTGTTCGAGGGTCTCTGACAAACAGCCTCATTTTTGGTCATGTACTTTGAACAGTAGTAATTCAGGCCCCTATTTCACTGCTGGGCCAGCATGTTTAGATACTTCCCTAACGTGTAGTGCCCTTGAAGATTTTTCAGCACAGTAAGAGACACAACTGCAATAATTTCAAGAGAAACTTAAATTGAGCAAGGAGGAAAAAATTGCTTTCAAGTTGTTTTTTTTTTTTTGTAAAGGTGTTAACTCTAGCTGTATACATATTTGCAGTTTGACTGCAGTTCTGCTTTGCATTTCTTTAACAAGTTTTTTTTCCTTGGGGAAAAAAACTGTAAGAGCAAAGTAGATGTAGACTTGAAAATCCAGAATATATGGAAGACTGATAGAAATCCCATATTTAACTTCAAGTTATGTTACAATAAGGACAGCTGCAGAGCTTTGAAAATAATTCTGTTCAGTACTGTTAAAATCTGATCACTGGCACTGGTAGTTCATACTTCTGTGCAATATGAGGTTATGTTAGAAATGTGTAGTGACATTTCTAATGTGACATGTAGAGGATGGGAGCAATGCCTACTCCAATTCGTGTTTTTGATGGAGTCAGCTGTCAGCACAGCTAGATCAGTGCAGCAGGAGTGGAAGTTTGAATGCAGAACTAGTGGTACAGTACTGCTGTTAGGTGTGGGGATGTCTGCTCTAGCAGATTTGGCTCACAAGGGCCAAAGAGGAGCTCATACTGGCTCTTTTGAGGAGTGTAGGCTACCTTAATGATCAAAATCTGGGAGATGGAGAATGGGGAAAGGAAGAGGCTTGTGTTCTCCCTGATAAAGGATCACTCTTTAAAAGTTTGTGTGTTTTGGTCCATAGCCTAATGGTAACAGATGTAGTTAAAAAAAAACAACAACAGAAGTAGATCTCAAAAGGGTATGGAATAATTATGTAGGGATATGGTTGGTAGGGAATAAAGGCTACGCAAGAATTAAGACTTGCATAAAGTCTTGGGGCTGGGTTCCTGGGAAACCAAAGAATTCAGAAATGAACTGTTAAGTGCTGTTGGTGAAATCTGTTACCTAAAGGGCCATCCAGTAATAAAATATTTAATGGCATCTGTGACTTGCAGAATGGTATGTCTTGGTACCCATCTCTGATGGCCTGATCCCAGAGGC
>NW_010136873.1:0-15348 GCF_000699245.1 Pterocles gutturalis | reverse complement strand
AGGAATGCTGGAAATTATTGGGAAGGGCCTGGGGTCCCTCTTAGATGAAGAAGTTATCCTGTGCTGCCGGAGGTCCTGCACAGCTCTAACACTTACCTTAGCCATCTGTGCCTAATCCTCTGTCTGCAAAAAAGGAAACATCTGGTGGTGGCTGAGTTTGAGACTGAATTAACATGTCTGAGTTAGGTGGTTAGAGCTTTCCTTGTGATGTGCTTATGTTGGTGACTATTTAAAATATTTACTTTTAGCTGGTACTTACTCAGTAAATCATTTAGCTGTACATTCTTGGCTTATCCTAGCATATAGTTTTCATTATCAGGATAAACAAGATAATGAAAATCACAAGGTGACTTTAGGAGCAGATATAAGTATATATAAAGCTGTAACTGAGTTGATATTTGGTCACTCTATATGGTTGTTAGTAAGTTTGTTCAAGTGTGAGCAGTTTCCCTGGAGAAGGAATGGGATAAGGAATACCTGTTCTGTTTGTGTTTTTAATCAAGTTAAGCAAGCCATGCTAGTCCTTTCATATGTGCACAAAGTGAGCGGGATACTTGGTGAATACTAAACTGGCAAAAAAACCAAACTGTTAGGAAAGTGTACACAAAAATTGAGATGTTATTTTTCAAGTCTGCTGTTATACTAGAATAAATAGTGGACTTGAAACAACTTGTAGTTTGAATGTGCTCCTAAATTTGATTCAAAAGCATTTATTACATCAGGGCTGAACTTCATCTTCAGCATTAAAGCAAATTCCAAGCTTTCATGTTACTTCTGATCAGCCTTATGTTGAGCCTCCAGCTCACTTTCAAGGTAGGATGTGGGGAGCTGAGCCTGAATTGCAGAGCAATTGAGCTGTGATTGCAGGCAATCCTGAAAATGTGCCATGTGTTTACTAAAAGGGTCATGGGTGAGAAGATAAGTTTTTTTTTTTAAGAAGAAAACCAAACCTCAAACCCCAAGACTCTAAACATTATGATGCCTAAAAAAAGCTTTTGTAATGTTTTGATGTCTGACTCATTTCTGTCAATGCCTGGAGCTGCCAGTACAGAGCTGCTGATACTCAGCATTATTCATGGAAGGATTTTCAATAATAAAAAGCAGTACTGATACAAGACAGCACACAGTTGATGGTAAATATGCCAACAGGTACTGGCTTAAAATGCCTCCTACTGGTTCTTGAGTATACAGTGAAAATGGCTCATGTATGTTCTACTTGCTCTGTGAAGAGCTCAGAGGGGTCTGGACAAGCCATTGAAGGATGTAAGGAGCTCTAGGGACATACAAGCTTGGAGAGAATTTCAGCTGGATCACTTTGCTTGATAAGAAGTGCTATTCTGTTTGGGTGCAGGAACATGGTTTTATATTGTATGTTTATTCTGTGTTTGTACCAACAATTTTGGAACAGTCACAGAAACCCCTGGAGGTTAATGCGAAGTGTGTGTTGAGAGATAATAGTTTTATTGATGTTTTTCTAAATGTGTAAGAAGTTCATACTTGGCTGCAGGACAAAATAAAACTAGTCAATATAGAAAGTGTCATGATAGCATGGCTAAGTCAGTCTATCTACCTTCTCCACTGAATATGCTTACATCTATTACATCTGTCAAGCTAAAAAATAAGCTATCTGAAAGAAATTGAAGTTACAGTGCAGTGTAAGTGTTTACATGAGACTTTTTGTCCTTGAAAATAAATAGTTCTACCAAGTTGAGAGTGGTCTGAGTGTATCCTGGTATAATCCTCAATTTTGATCAAGGACTCCTTATAGGAGACTTCTGTTCAAATACACAGCTCAGGCTTACTGATCCAAAGATGGACTTGTCTGGTGTGGGTGAGTATAAGGTACTAAGTTTGGAAAGATCTGAGGGAGGCTTTGTGAGTGAGCATGCATTGCAACTCTGTCCATGAGTACTATGTAACTTGTGCTTTTATCTAGAATGATAGGCAGATGTTATCAAGACCATACATTTTAGCAGCAGCTGAGACTTGGAAATAAAGTGGATTTGGGGGTGGCTGTGGTGAGGTTGTAGAGCATAAATGGGAGCGCAGGACAGAAAGCAGTCAACACTCTGCCTGGCCAATTCTGGGCCTCGACAGTCTGGTGCTTTTGGCCTACTTGCCTAGATGTGATAATGGTGCCTCTGCAGTCTGCTGTCAGATCTCACCTCCTCCAGGCCAGTTTTGGTTCAAGATGATAGGCCATTCATATGCCCATAATAGGGAACCACTAATCTAGGATAGCCTAGTCAGCTGGTGAGTGCTTATCATTTTAGTAAGAAAATCAGAGTAGAGCTGTATGCTCAGGACAAACAGATAGGATACTGTCTGCTCATGTCTTTTTGAATACATGATGTTCTCAAACATTGTTCTCAGATGTTTTCCTCATGCATTATGCAGCATGCTTCCCTAATGAAAGCTGGATAAGAGCAACTAAAATTTTGAGTTACCTTCATCTCCTGGGGAAAGAGCACTTACTTCTAGCTAGCCGTTGTCTTTCATGGTTTCCTGTCATTGTCTTGCTCATAAATACTTTATACCCTTTATGTGATTTCTCTCACCAATTTTAGTGGTGCTGGTTGCCAGATGATGTTCTGACTTGCTGCTTCACCCAGCTTACCAGCATGGTAAGAGATGGGCTTGATACACAACACTCATCTGGAACCTGGCTTTGCACAGAACTGAACTCTGAAGTTGATGGCATAAGGTTATTGTGTTGGTAGCTTCAGAAAGATGGAACTAACCAAGCTGCAGTTGGTGATCAACAGCCAGTGATGGTTCCTTCCTTCTTTCCTTGCTAATGCTTTCTGGCTTTCTCAGAGCACACAGCTGTCCTAGCATAGTGTTACTCCCTCACTACAAGTAGCTGATGTATCACCGAAGTGGGCCTGACAGCAACAGCAAGATGTTCTGCAGAGCCAATACTTCATTGGGATGGTAACTTCAGATACAGGCCAAAGACCCAAATCCTTGCCGTCTCCTATTGCTGTCTTCTGAGGCTTTAAGCATGCTGCTGATGTTTCCTTTTCTATTCCCAATCCAGAAAGCAAGTGAATAGTCTGGAGAGAGGCAATAGGAAAGAGATGAGACAGACTGCCAGGGAGGAAGTACCCTGAAAATCTGCTGTAAGGGCCATATAAGTAGATGTGACTCTAAAGAGAGGCCCATACTGGGGGGGGGGGGGTACTACAAGAAGCACAACAAGGACCCCCAGTGGTGGGGGGGGGGGTTACTACAAGTAAAAAGAAAGTGAAAACTACTCTTTCTAAAAGGAGGGGGATTTTTATTAGCTGAATTCACTTTAACCTTTTCATTTGAGACTCAAAATAATGTGCCTTTAACCTGTTCAGAGGCAGGGAAAAGTATGCTTAAAAAATAATCCTTTATACCTGCAAAGATGAATGGATCTCGTGATCCAAAACATTGGAGAGCATCTCTAGTGGAAACAGAACTTGAGTTCTACTGTATCTTCCTACTAGGATTTCACCTGAGAAATTGTGCTTTGAAACCTGGTATGAGGGGGTCAGAGTCTATGAACTGGGCAGGTGGTTGTGTCAAGTGCTACAATATGGGATGATGCTGAATTACTTTTTTTTTTTGCTGAAATGTATTAGAATGTTCCAGTGAAAGCCACAGCTGTCTCTTTGTGCATGGGTATACACAGACACCTACTACACACTTTCCTTCTGTGTGAATCCAGTGCAGAGCAGTTTGAATGTGCAAAACATATATTTCACAGATTACCATGAGGATCACTTTAATCAGCTTTGAGACCTGCTAATGCTGTAGAGATCTTTGAAGGACTACTGCTGTTCATCTTCATGCAGCCAGTGCAAGAAGGAATAGACATCATGTCTCTGTGCCACCGCTGGAGAAGATGCTTCTCTCTAGGTAACTGTACAATGGGCAGCTGCTTTTGTTGTGTATTACATTGAACTGTGGGTCGACAGAATTAAGAACAACAGCTTTGGGAATGCTTTAGAGCAAAAGGTCAGTATGTATTCAGTAAATCTTTCTAATCTAGCATTGGCTAGAAGCCAGGGTTACAGGCCTGCGGGCTTTTAGTAGAAGAATACAGATAGCTTTATATCATGAGCATATAAATGGGAAAACATTTATTTTTCTTGTTTAAATTGTTCTCTTAGAAATCAAGATCAACTGTGCTTGCAGCTGATATGCTTAAAGCTGTTAGTAAATTGTTATAGGAACAGATGCATTATAGAAATGAAAAAAAGCACTTGTGTGCCAGAATACTAATAGAATGATGTGCCAGAGATATTTTTAGCTTCAACCAATATTAATACAGGGAAATAAGCCTTGAAGGTGGGAGGAGAGAAGGCTGTAACTGCTCTCTTCTAAAGATTAGCTGTCACTGTCAGTTGTGGTAAGGAGATTCCTGATGGCTGTTTTTGAAATATTCCACTAGTTGTCTAACAGATCCACTGTGCTTGATAGTTATGTACATGGCCCACAAATAGGGTTACTTGTCATGGTTATCCAAAGTGTATTTGACAAAAATGTTAGAATTCCAGGGTCTTCCTTGAGCAGTGGGATTATTCAGAGGAGAAATGCTTATTCTTGTTCAAAGTGTAAGAGTCCAGTTTAGCTGTAAGAACTGCCACCTCATGTTCACTCTTTAAAATTGCTTTAACAATTAAATCTCTGATAAATTCCAGAAACTGCAAATAGTGGTACTGGAAGAAGGGAGTGGAATTGCCATTGTGCAGTGTCAAATGCAATAGTTTAACCGTTTGAGTTTTTTCCTTTGTATAGGAAGATTTATTGAGCTGAAAATAAAAAAGGAACTTCTTAGTAAAGTTACCTTGATCTCAGAGACTGAAACTGCATGCAGGATGGACACAGTCTGTTTTCATGTGTTTGCACAGTAGAATCTCATTTGTGCTGTTGCCTTGTGTATAAAATGCTTCTAAGTTATTTTTAAATAAGGGGCTCTAAATCCTGTGTCCTCCAAACTGTCTCAAATGCTGAAGATTTGTTCAGTGCTTTCTAATGTGTAAAAATGTGTTTTGAGCTTGACTGACAGTTGGTAGGCCATGCTAATTCAGGAGTTTAAAAAAAAGTGAAAAGAGCAGCAAAATGTTCGTGTGATGTCACCAGCAGGTAAGCAGAAATGTAGCTCCCCAAAGTCTCAAAACTGTGCAACTCCAAACAGGGAACAGTAATGCTTGGTATATCAAGTTCTCACAGAATCAATGCCTCCAGTACCTCCCTCAAAGCTGCCTTACTGCTACTGCAGTAAGTGGCTTCTTTAAGTGATGTGCTGTTAGTTGGAAAAGATTGATTAATTTCTTGTAGGGTACCTTGATGCCTTTATAGTTGTACTGGGTTTGCATGGCAAGGCTTTGGTAGTGGAGGGAGTGGAGTGGCTTCTGTGAGAAGCTGGTAGAGGCTTCCCCTGTGCCCAACAGAGCCAATGTCAGCCAGCTCCAAGATGGACCCACTGCTGGCCAAGGCTGAGACAATTAGCAATGGGGACCCACGCTGGAACAGACTGCTCCTGAAGGACTGCACCCTGTGGAAGGAACCCATGCTTGAGCAGTTTGTGAAGAACTGCAGCCTGTGGGAAGGATTTGTATTGGAGAAGTTTGGAGGATTGTCTCCTGTAGGAGGGACTCCATGCTGGAGCTGGGGAATAGTGTGAGGAGTCCTTCCGCTGAGGAGGAAGGAGCAGCAGAGGCAATGTGTTATGAACTGACTGCAACCCCCATTCCCTGTCCCTCTGTGCTGCTGGGGGGGAGGAGGTAGAGAAAACTGGGAATAAAGTTGAGCTTGGGAAGAAGGGAGGGGTGGGAGGAAGGTGTTTTTAAGATAAGATTTTATTTCTCATCCTACTTTGGTAATAAATTAATTTTGTCAAGTCTGTTTTGCCTATTGGTGAGTGGTCTCTCCGTGTTCTTATCTTGACGCACAAGTCTCTTGTTTTGTTTTCTCTCCCCTGTCCAGCTGAGGACGGGCATCATGGAGCAGCTTTGGTGGGCACCTGGTGTCCAGCCAGGGTCAACCCTCCACAGTAGTATTTGCTAAGTTGTTGGAAACCTGGAGCTCATAGGTAGTTCTTTGGAGTTGAATCTGAGTTTGAGAAATGCAAATGGTTTGAACCAGCTCTTAGAAAACCTGTTTCACATGAAGGGTTTGGACTTGGACTTGAGGGGTTTCAGGGACAACTTAGGAGGCTCCTCTGGCTTACTGGAGCTGCAGTACTTGCCTGTTTAAAATTCTGGTGTTGAACAGTAGCTGTTGAAGCTGAGTGTTCAAATTTATCTCAGGCTATTAGGTCTAATTTATCTGCTGCCTGAAATTTATTTTTTCAGGCCTCAGATGTGTCATCGATTCTCATAAATCAGACACAATGTTGTATACCAGAAAAAAAACCTGCTTGAGGCCTAGGTTATGGGAACAAGCTGCTAGCAAAACACAAGTGAGTTTGAAGAATGACAGAGTGGAATAGGAGTGAAGCTTCTAGAAAGGCCATTTTTATTCAATGCAGTATGGGAACTTAAAGCCTACAAGAAACCACTTGTTTTAACTGGTGTCAAGTACTAGTGCCCCTGAAGTTTTGTAAATTTAGTCTGGAAGCTGGGGCAGTAGAAGAAGGGACTAACTTCTTTTTACTTACTAGTTACACAGGTTCAGCCTTGGAATTTAGCTGACAGTTGTGGCTATGAAGGATGAGGCACAATAGGAATAGATTGTTTGTCTGATGCAGCTTTGTTAGCTCAGCATTATGAGCAGAAGCTGCTCATTTTTGACATTAAGCGAGCCAGTACAAAATGGCTTGGGAGATGGAGCAGAGCTATTTTGGGCAAAGTGCTATTCCTCTTGTGGTCTCACCAAGGCTGCTGTGCTGGTTTTGGCTGGGATAGTGAATTTTCTTCATAGCAGCTAGTATGGGACTAGGGTCTGGGTTTGTGCTGAAAGCACTGTTGATAGCACAGGGATGCTTTAGTTACTGCTGAGCAGTGCTCACACCAAGCCAAGGCCATTTCTGCTTCTCACACCACCCCACCAGTGAGTGGGCTGGGGGTGCACAAGAAGTTGGGAGGGGGCACATCTGGGACAGCTGATCCCAACTGACTAAAGGGATATTCCATACCGTAGGACATCATGCCCAGCATATAAAGCTGGGGGAGTAAGAAGGAAGGAGGGAACATTCAGAGCCTAAGGTGTCTTGTCTTCCCAAGTAACCGTTATGTGTGATGGAGCCCTGCTTTCCTGGAGATGGCTGAACACCTGCCTGCTGATGGGAAGTAGTGAATGAATTCCTTGTTTTGCTTGTATGTATGGCTTTTACTTATTAAACTGTCTTTATCTCAACTCATGTGTTTTCTCGCTTTTGCTCTTCTGATTCTCTCCCTCATCCCACCAAGGGAGGGAATAAGTGGTGGTGTAGTGCTTAGCTGCTGGCTCAGGTTAAACCATGACAACTGCTTATGAGGATTGTTAGAAAAAGAAACATCAGGCCTTTATGCCATTCAAAGAAGCAAAAAAAAAAAAAAAAAGCACCAAGGAGACCTTAACTCAGACCACAGGTAACCTTAGGCACCTTTGCTCTCCCATACCTGAGTATTGTCAGCTCATTTCTGCTTTGAATAATGTGGCTGCTGCTATTCATACAGAGGGAAGTGAATTCTGTTGGGCAGACCTGCTTCTTATCCCTTGCCTCAGTAGGAGCTCTGTTCTGTCTCTTGAAATACACACTATTTGTGCATGCTTATGCATCTGAATCTTCTTTGTATATAGTTTCTGCTAAACTGTATACTCCTGCAGCAGCATAATCCTGGTTGCTGCTTCTGTTCTCTGAAATGTCTCTAGCATTCTGCTAGGAATCTGTTCTGTTCTTTAGCTTTATCATCCAAGTGAATTTGGGCATGTGCATCAAAATCCAAGCTTCAGCTGTCTCTGCTTGTGGCATGTAATCTGAGGCTGCTCTTCAAAACAAGCTGTGCTTTGTGCCTTGAACTTCTTGGAGTTCAGAGCCTTCTAGTTTGTGATTTAAGATTATTCAGAAAGACCTTTTTCATTGTTGTCAAATTTAGCTTAAACTGGGGATAAACATAAGAAAAAGGTGACTTAAAGTCACAAGGCATATACTATTGCTGTTCAGGCTTACGCTAACAGGACAAAGCAAATGCAGTTCCTGTTCTCCTCACTTCTGTAATCCCAACAGTTGCTTTTGTATCAACTGAGTCTACAAGAAGTCTTTCACAAATGTGTGCAGTTCTAGTCACCTACTGCAAATGAGAGCTACTGACACTGTCTAACATGATTGATCAATCACCTATTAACTACTGATAAACCTACACTATGAGTATTTTTGCATCTATGATAACACAGCACTTCTTCTGTAGCTACATCTCACTGGCAAATCAGTCTTCCTTGACTGACTAGTATATCCAAGCTTTTTTTTTGGTTTAGCTGAGCTCCCAATTGATAGCAATACTTCTTGCACTGATCCCTGAAGTGCCCTGTGAGGTGTTTGTACTATAGGGTTTTTGACATTTATATGTTACTGAAGACTAGATTAACGCATCTCTAAGTCTGACACTTGTTGTAAGCTGTATGTAGCTCTCCAGTCTTCAAAGTAAGCAAGCCCAAACTAGTGGCCACTCACCTGTCTTGTGTTTTTGACTGATTTAAATGAAATTATTACCAAAATTGGTCTCAGAGTGGGTTGACAAGTGGCTTCTTTCTAGCATGACAGACTCTCTTTGAGAAGCTTCATAGAAGGTCCTCCTGCATGGTTGCTTCTCTTGCAGGAACTATTCACTGTTTACTCATAGGAAACTACTTGAGTTTTAAGCAACTTCTGAAATCCATAAGCCAACAATACCCTTCTTATTCTTGTTGATTTTGTTAATCTATACACACTGCATAGCTAGGGAGAGAAAAGGAGAGAAGTTATATACCTGTGTCTGTTTAATTTCCTTTGTGATATCTGGGTTAGCTTGATTGATGACAACTTTCTTCTTGCATCTTGGAGTTCAGAAAATAAGCTTCCTGTACTCGGTTCTCTTTTGTCATTCTTCTGAAGCTTTATTTACTCTTAATATCCTTTTGGTGGATATCTGAGTCTGAGTCTCAGTTTCTTTATTGGTCTGTTTCTAGCACATAAAAACTTATATCTGCAAATCTGATTTTTCTGCTGTTCATAAAGTGGCTTTTTCTGCCTTGCTGTGCATCTACAAAACATCTGCTACAAAGGTATGGATGTCTTCTTTTGTGTTCTGACCTGAACAGAGGGGTTATCTGAGAGCTTTAAGTCCCATTGTCTTAAGTTTGACTTGTAGTAGGACTGTTCTGTAGCAGTCTCAAGTTGCTTGACCTGAACACAAGGTGTTTTCACTACAGCTTTAGCTGTTGACACACATGAATTCAGGTTTACTTTTAAGAATAAGGTCTTGTGGAAGAACTCTAGTCTGATGTTGTTTTGTACATTCAGTATTCTGGTAGTTCTGCTGGAATGTGCAGCTACTTGAAAGTAAAAAAAAAAAACCCAACATTTGCAGGCATTTCGAGATGTTACAGTGTCAGAACTGGGTTCACTTCCAGCTTTTCTGTTTTATATTGTCCCTAGCCTGTAAGAAAAACAGTACCTTCCCTGGGACTGCATCTAATGCTGCTTATGTGTCTTACTGCACAAGTTAGTAACTGGAGGGACTTGATCTGACTGTGGGGTCACCCAGTTACTGAAATGCTTATGCAGACCTGTAACTTTCCTCATTTGTTGTTCACTTTGTTAGTGTTGCAGGGTGGCAAGCATTTTGTCCTATTAGTGTAAGAGGTCCATTGTGGGGTTCCTAATGCCTGGAATGATGGAAATGGAGGGATGATTCTTGCTACCAGTGTCACAAGCATTTCCTGATGATACTCTGAAGGTTGTGTAAGGGTGTTCTCTCATGTATTGTGTATGTTACAGATGGCAATCATCTTCTGTTACTAGAATTTGTTACGGACTCCTTATTATCCTAGACTGAAGCACTGAATGTTAGTGTTCTAGTATAAAAAGAAAACTTTAACTGCTGATGCTTAGCCCTCGTGTTAGAACTGACACCATTCCCTTTTTAGGTAACTCTTTGCCCTCTAACCTGATTAGACACTATTAGAGCAGAAGCTCGGTGCTAGTGAAGACCTAGGCTAAAATATACAGTACTTCACTTTCTTGTCCTTGTTCTTGCTCACTCTTTGCATTCTTGTGGAGGTCTTATACTTGTCACTGTCACATATAGAAGATTGTTTTTAGTAAAAGGCCTCTGCAGAATTTCTGGTTGGCCTCAAACCCAAGGGAATTCCCTTGGGAAAGCTGAGGAATGGTATCTTCTTTCCCTGTGCTTTATAGCTGCCTACTAAAATTGATGAGATGATTCAAGCTTCTGTGATCAAAGTTAATTGAATACCAGACTTCTTAACTGTACCTGCTGAAAGTTTCAAGTTCCTGAAAGATGCTTTTTAGTAACATCCATGGTGCTGTTCACAGAACTTGAAAACAGCTTAAAGTAAAACAGATCTTAAAAAAAAAAAAAAAACCCACCTACTAAATATCTATTACTTAGTAATGTTGTTTTAGAAAATATCTTCTTTTCATGCAACTTGCGGTACTCGTAAGATATAGGGTGAATGCCATCTGGGCAGGAATACTGTGCCATGTTTGCTTCTCCTTAAGCAAATGAAAGAGCCATTATATTGCCAATAATTTAAAGCAGAGCAGCTCTTGCATAATTCTTGAGAGAAGTGAGAGGTGTTTTGCAACTGCAGTATTAACTTCAGTACTGTTGCTTTTGTGAACCCTGGTACTTGCATGTAGGTGGTATAAGGTCATCTTCTTTTGCAGGACATATATCTACAAAGAAGGAAGATGTTTAAAATTTCTCTTGGTAATAGAAAAGCTAGAAAATAAAAAGCTCCATTGCAAATTATTCCAGAACTTCCTTTCTCCAGACTTCAGTATGTCAGGACACTTGGCTACAGTCTTACACTGAGCACTGTAGAAAAAAACCTAAAAAATGAAACATTCATTTCCATCAAGTTTTTTTCACATGGACTGGTTATAACTCTAAGCTTGAGTTATCCCAGTCCTGGTGGGAACAAAGCTTTCCTGGAGGACCTGGTAGCTGAGTTCATGCCCTGTATCTCCTGTGAGAGCATGCTGTGGTCTGCTTGTTTGAACTCTTATGCACTTTTACATTCAGTTTCAAGTGCATTTCTGTTGAACAGTGAAGGCAGCTAAGGAAATAGTACAAGAAACATGTATTTCACGTAAAAAGAACTCAGCCAAGCTTCAGAGTCACTGTTCATATATAAACTTGTTGACAATTCTCAGCTACAGAACTTCTTCATTTGGTGTCATATTTGGTACTTGATTTGTGAAGATAATCCTATGAAAAGGATGCCATCCCAAGAAAGTGGTGGTGAGTCACTGAATCTGGAGTGGCTTTTGTATTTCAGCACAGGCAAAAGTTTAAACTTGTCTGCTACCTCTCTAAATATGGGTCTTAACTTCTCAGATGATCAGTTTCCTAACTCCTTTCTCAGAGGCTAAGCCTGTAACAGTAACACCACGTGTTCTGTAAGTGACAATGTTTGGAGGCTTTTAGTGAGGCTTTCTTTTTTCCTTTGAGGAAAGCTGTCTTGCAAATGTCTCATAATTTAAAAACTGCCACTTAATACAGTTGGGGTACACAAGGAACTCAGTGTGGCTACTTAAACTTTGCCTTGGGACTGTCTAAGCTTACAGTCAGAGTAGCTGAGAGTAGAAAGGACCTCTGGAGACTAGTCCAGCTGCTCAAGTGAGATCAGCTTCTCTAGTTCAGTGTCCTTTCTTCTGCTAGATCCTAGTCTTCCAAACTATGTGCCAAATTGGTAGGATGGTTCTTGACTATGACCCTTATTATTGCTTTAGGTTCTAAACTTGACATGATGAAGCTTGTCTTGGTGAACTTCTCCATTACAAACCTGCTCTTTCTAATAACTTGTGGTTCTGCTGTCTTGGTGAGGTGCTTAATTGCACTATTATCGCTTGTTCTTAAAAATGGGACATCTGTTAGAGCAATCAAGCACCTTGCCAAGATAGATTAGCCAGCTACTTATTACTTCTGTCTTCTCATGGAGGGAAAAATGATACAATTTTGGTAGTTTTCTTGTGACTTCTGATAGTTGGCAGGCATCCCAAGTGACTCACTTAAAAAAAAAAAACTACAGAACTCACAACACTTTATTTACTCAGTCATAGACAAGCTATGGTTATTACTGAGGAGACACTAAGGAGACAGATATACATGAGAAGTGTAATCTTTGCAGACCCAGTGAGGTAAGAGTATGAAATTATAATTTGTAGCTTTTCAAGTGATAACAAATGCAATGTGAGTTGGTCAAGACATTAAGCCAGGTTTCTCTTAATGATGAGAGAAAGCTGTAAAATCTATTGATATTTTTATCAAGCTTTAATTCCATCTTTTTTTTTTTAAGAAAATAAACTTGTTAAATAGTGTAAAGTAGGAGCCTGGAAGAAACGAATGGTCTTTATAAAAGGGAGTTTAACTCAAGTCTGACTCATGGAACTTCTAAAACACAGTGTTTGTGTGGGGGGAAATACTGTGAAGAAGACTCGGAAGACAAACAGCAGAGCTCAGGAGATATGAGCTGAGCCAAATGATATGTTCAGCAAGTGAAGAGAGCTGCCCTACTAGCATGCCAAAACCATTCTAGGTTATTCTTGTACAGTCAGCTTCTTTTATCAAATTGTCTTGACTTCTAAACATAATACTTAAAATGAATTTACAGTTGTCTATGCTTACAGAATGTAAGCATGAGATGCTATAGACTTAAGGTCAATGTAGTTACATCCAAAATATGATGTAGCTAAACATACTAAATTAACAGGCTAGGAGGTACAATTGTCAACCATTAATATGCTCTTTGAAGCATGAATACTTTTATCCAAAATAAATTGCATAGCAGTGTTGCAAGTCCTTGGGCAAATAACAGAAGATGTAGGTCTTGTGGGAGAGACTTTCCCAGAGTGAAAAGTTGGTCTGCCCTAAAGTGAAGTCAATGAGTCTGATTCTTTTGGATACAAGGAAGTAACTACTGCTGAATAAAAGCTGCTCAGACTTCAGTTTTAAGTTCCACCACTGCTGGAGGTGGTCAGATCTGTGCTGTATTTATCGATAGTCTTTCTCAAACAACGAGCAGAGGTTAAGTAGCTTTCACCAGGCTGAGGTGATGGTCTACATGTGGTCAGGTCTCCTTGAGGGGGATGCCTTCTGAAGGTGGTGTAGCCTCTGGGACTGCTGCCTATCAGCAGCCCCTCAAAAGCTCAGAGCTCTGTAACCTTTCTACATATGGGGAAGGAGAATATCTACAGCCAGTAGTATAGGTCACTGTGTCTACAGGCTTCTGGGTGTCATTTGTTTAGTGACAGGGGAGGGGGGTGCAAGTTGTTCCTGGTGGGCAGGGTTACTGGATAATCTTCCAAAATGAGGCTTGAAGCAGCAGACTTGAGTGAAAAACACAGTACAGTGAGTACAGCTGTTTCTACACACAAGTCTGCTTTGAAAATACTTCAGTGTGTCTAAAAAATAATGCAAATGCTATAGTCCTTGGATCACCTGTCTTGGAGAGAGCAGCCGAGAGTATAGTCTGTTAAGTAAACCTAAGTACTTCTGAATTTTATCAGCTGTATGGACTCAGTTAATCCTTACAGTTGTGGGACAGCTTCACGATATTTGGCAGTCTTTTTTTCAGGAAGATTTCAAGCATCAGAGGGAGTAAGGAAAAAGTGATCAAATAAGGTCTTTGGAGAAAATCCAGCTTTTACAGCATGTTTGTTCTAGAGTAATTGTACTTCTGTTTGGGAGCTTGACTCTGAAAACAGATGAAAGCTGCTTCCTTGCACTTAGTGCTCTTAAGGGTACTGTTGTTTGATCTCCTTTGCAGTTACACAACATGAAATCAATGGGAAAGAACAGCAAGTATCCAGTTGTGCTCTTAGCTCTGTTTTTCTGAAGGGGAAGATACCCACTCAGCAAGGATGAGCAGTCCTCTGTGTTGTGGGAAGTTTCTTCAGGCTGAGTAACCTAATATAGTATTATAATGGCATAGGCTTGCATAATGTATAGTCTTAAATATTTTACTTCCTAAATTTATGTCCTTTTTCACAAAGTAAATACTACTAAGTTGGCATACTTTTGTTTGAATTTGTGTCAAGTGAAATGAAAGAATCAATTAGCCTCACACTTACAAGTTCAGCTTAATGTCTCCAAGGTATGACCTGACAATGTGCAACACTTGGCTTGGGCAAGAGACAGTGCTGTTGAAAGTGTATTGGTTTGTTAATTACATTAGCTTTATTGGCCAGCTACTAGCATTGTAGAGGGTTTTTTTGGATACTGGACTGTATTATAAGGTGACTGGGTAATGTTGCCCTCCAGTGGCTAACGTCTGGAGGATACAGAGCCTCTTTGCACTAGCAATAAGGAGTCAGTCATTTGGGAAGTCTGGGATGTAAGAGTAGGATGTTAACCTAGATCTGTAGTCTGTTGCTACTTGTCTTTTTTTTTTTTTTAATAATATGAAAGAAGTGTTCAACTTATTAAGGTTGTATTAAAACTGAAGTTTTTCCCTCAAGCTCTAGTTAAGAAGGGCATAATTTCAGGGGGCTCTCTATTCACTGAAAGTCATTTTTAGCCATGGTCTGATCACAGCAGTTTATTGCTGTATGATCTTAGCTTTGTGCAGAAATCAGAAATAGCTGCTGGATTTGGCTTTACAGTAGTTGCTTCTCAGTGTTATATTTGAAGGGACCTTTCAAATAACCCTGAAGTAGCACTTTTACTAGATTCATTTGAAACAAATTGTCTTAGTCTTGTCTAGAGCCACCTGTAGTAGCTTATTAAATCCATGACTTCATAAACTGATATTCTTATCTAATATACTTTACATTGCTTGAGCTGTAAATATCTCCATGTCTCAGAAGGGAAAGGGAAAGCAATAAATCTGCCTCCATGAGCTTCAGTAATATTTTGAAGCTTGACAAGGGAGGTAACTAGCTCCTCTCACTTAGATTTTGGCTTTCTCTTAATGAAAAGCTAAACAATGCTTCATAGATTCAAGTCACTACAGAGCAGCTGGAGATGAAAATGACTTTAAGTCAAAGATTTCAGCTTTGAAGCTGTAGGTGTAAAGCAAATTTTGTGCTTTTTTAGTCTAAAACTGGTCTTTGTCTCCAGACTCTCCCCAGCTGTGCCCAGGCTGTCCGGGGAGCTCGGGGACAGTGCCGCAGGCGGAGGGCAGGGTGCTGAGCAGGCAGGGCTGGGACCGGCCGTGCCGGTGGGG
>NW_010136872.1:16887-20126 GCF_000699245.1 Pterocles gutturalis | reverse complement strand
CTGCTGCGTTGAGCTGTCTTCCTCCACGGGCTGGAAAGGGTAGGCAAGCGAAACTGCCGGAGAAAATGAAATGTAAAGCTTCTCCCCGTAATGAAGACTCTGACTACTCAGTAAACATCCTCACCATTAACAGAAGAGATTGACTTATTCCTTGTTTTATGATTCCCAGTGCAAGATGCCTTATCTTAAGCTGCCAGAAGCCTCTAGCTGGAAGTGCTTGCTCACGTCTGAGCGTGAGGTTTGGCAGGGGCACAGATCCTTTTCAAGCCACACGCCAAGGGCTCCCTCTTGCAGTGCCAGAAAGCGAGGCTGTCCCGGGCAGCGAGCTGGGACTTGCCAGAGGATGCACTGCTCCCCATTACCCTGCACTTCAGCCATAGCCCACAGCTCGTGTCTTTAGACATCCTTGCTGCACAGCCATAGCATGGCCCTAGCTTGGAGATTCCAGATTTTCCATCAAGAGTTCAGCCTGGCTAAAGCTTCAAGCCTGGGTGACAGTCCCTGCTTTGCCCTGGGAGTCCAGGGACCCTCATCCTTTTGAAGCCCAAGAAACTATCAGGCACCACAGCTTTATTCCCAGGCCTCTGAGGCCCATGTTCACAGTGCAGCGGATATTTCAGCAGACTGAACTGAAACCTTTTAACAAGTCTCTTTGCACTCCACTTTAGCAATTCCAGGAGCCAAAAACATCACAATGCAAGCCCTTTTCTACCCAAATTCACTTCTGGGTACATTAAGGATGAACAATTTTAATCATAAAGTCTACCAGGCCTATCAACAGCTTTCCCATTTAAAGAACTAAATTTCATTTTTAGAATTATGTGGGTTTAAAAAAAAAATTGCCAGTCATTCTGCACTTGAATTTGCAATAGAGCCTCAGAAAATGTTTGTTTCTTGGTTGGTTTCCTAAAGGAAAAGAAGAACAAAAATCTGCATGCTTCAGTCAAAACAAATATCTGTGTTGATTTTAGTGTTCTTGGGAAAATGTTTTTGTGATCAAAGAAAGTTGTTGACCAAATCTTCTGGGGAAAACATACCCCAGCTGTTTATTGTCTGTGTTTACTGGCTGGTCCCCTGCTATAAAAGAGAAGCAGGGAGTTAAGTGGCAACAGCTATTAAGCCTACAGACAAAAGCTGCCACCAAGTGTCCATCAGAATAATTTTCCCTTATTTTCTTTTAACTACATCCCAGTGCCCTTAAACAAAATACTTAGGTGCCTTAATTTAAGGCAAAGAAAAAAGCTATCTTGTCTTTTTGCTTAAAACTGATCACACACTTAAGAATTTTGTTGAATAAAATAGAGTATTTCTTTACAAGTAGTCTGTTCATGGTTCATACAATAGCATATTGATTTTTATAACAATTTTTATATACATGTATTATATCAATATAATTTTTTTTCAGTGTAAATCAAACCAATAGTATTTTTGAAAGAAAGAGTATCAGTTCTTTGAAATAAAGTTTCATTAATGTGAACATTCTACAATTCTAACATGGTACAGATTTTCAGAAACTCATGTCCATAGCATCTATTGATTTAAAACTCTTGTATTTTAAAAATCTGAATTATTTTTTAAAAGTCTTTGTTTCTATGTGAGAAAGAGAAAACTGTTCCATGTAATGTTGGTTTTAATTTTGCAGCCAAAAGATTTTATTTTTCCAGAATATAGTCCATGTGTTTCACTTGCTCCATTTGAAAATAAATTATGATGTATCAGAAGTTTCCTTCAGTAACTGCATTAATATTAAAAATGGAAACAAGCAATGAATAAGGGTCTCCTTTCTGTAGCACAGCTGTTAGCAAGACTCAAATAGACTGTCCTATTGATTAAAAAAAAAAAAAAAACCAAAACCCAACCAACTGTGTCTTTGATATCATAAAATATTCACAGTAACAAACTAGAGAGAGCAGTAATTCTGGACTTGATAAGAGCTCAGACATAGCCTTGAACCTTGGAATTGCTTTATTTTGAAGGAGGGAGTGCCAGCAAAGCTGGTACATAAAACAGTGAATCCAGTCCTGTTCCATCTGATAGTCAAATGAACAACACACAGACATTGTCATGAACTTGCAGATATTGTAAAAGCTGATTCCAGTTACAGTATTTTTTTTTCTATCCAAACCCTCATCAGGTTCTGATGTAACAGGTAAAGTTTGAACAGTGAATCCAGTCCTGTTCCATCTGATAGTCAAATGAACAACACACAGACATTGTCATGAACTTGTAGATATTGTAAAAGTTGATTCCAGTTACAGTATTTTTTTTTTCTATTCAAACCCTCATCAGGTTCTGATGTAACAGATAAAGTTTGGGTTAATACACAGGCTTTAGCCACATCAGAACTGGGTTGATTTATTTTTCAAGTGTTTTGAAAAAACAGACTGAGATAAAAGTAAAATCCCATGGAGATTCCTCAAGTAGGCTTGCATGGAGTTTATATTAACCTTGAACAGTTTTATGTTAACCTTTCATCATTAGTAAGCCATGGTTGGGTGCATAGGTACAGAGTCAGTAAAACTTCACCAATAGGGGTAGAGTTTGTAAGTCAACACAATTGTTAACACTGAGGAGTTTTCCCTTAAAACTTGGTTTAACTCAAAGAAGTTAACACCTTTACCACTACTGCTACCATTCCAAGTGCTAGGGCAAGAAAATTGCTTTTATGCTGACAAAACTATCTGAAAATAGCTATGGACACAAACCTCAAACTGACCAAAAAGTGGCTCAGGCAACCCACATCTTACCTGGCAGCACAAAGGGCTCAGAAGAGGAAGGGTCTCAGCTGGGGAAGCAACACAGTGGAAATACTGCACTACAGGCACAGCACTGAGAACAGAGAGAGGCTGTGCCTGTGCCAGCAAAGAGCTGGGCAGCTCTTGGCTGAGCCTAAGTGGAAAAAATGGCTTTTTAGTCAAGTCTCAGGTATAACAGAGGTAGCACCTGCATGTGCCTATAATCCTGCGAAGGAGACTGGGCATGTCAGGAAGACATGGAACAACCACTTGTTTTCCCCTATCACTAGAAGGGGAGGGGGGCTTCCCTTGTACCCAGTGAGGCCATCAGGGACAAACAGGGACCACCTGGCACCTGCACAGGGCCCAGCAGCCCCAGTGTTCCCCCTCCCCCCCACAAGCTGCCCAGCTTGTTACTGCCCAGGTGCTTCCCATTGCACCAGCATCCCAAAGCTGGGCTGGCTCAGCAGCAGCCTGAGCACTAATTTAAGCCACGCTGAGGGG
>NW_010136872.1:776-16871 GCF_000699245.1 Pterocles gutturalis | reverse complement strand
CCTGCTGATGAGGATGAATTTATCACTTCTGGCTTTCTATGTCTATCTAGCCCTTCCACTGCCCTGCCCATGTGGTTTCCTTATTCCTGTATTGCTCATAATGGATTTTTGTTATCTAATCTACCATACTGAGCCTAGTTTTTCTATGGGGTTAGTTTTCTGCAATTTTAGAGAGTGATATGGGTTCACAGAGGTGCCTGAAGGCAGGATGAAGCAAACAGCAAGGAGGCACAGCCTGGAGCAGCAAGAGGTAAGCAGGGCCTTCTCCTTCAGTGGTGTTAGAGTTGAGGGGAGTTGTGCCCAAACCTGGCTTGTCCTGTTCCCCCCAAGAGTCAGTACTGGTGGAGTTGGGTAGTGAGGGCCTGATCCAGCAAAAAATGTACTTGTAGGGGAAGCTCCTCTAAGCTGTGTGAAGCTGTGCCATCATTCTGAAGCCTGGTTGGCTGGTATGAGGTGCTTTAACCCCAGTGAGCTGCTGTTGGGTGGGTATCTGTGCCAGATTGAGCCTGTGTCTGTGCAAGGAAAGAACAATATTACAGATATTTTTCTAGGGTTTAATAAAATACTGCTCTGCTGCTAGGTAGCTTGAAAACCCTGTTTTATTCCAAAGCTTTTAAGTGGTTACAGTTCCTTGCTTTTTGCTGATGCTGAGTGGGTTGAGTTGGGATGCTTGTGCATCACCTTGAGATGCTGACAGGGCCTAGGGGAGGCCCATGACCTTGTTGCTGCCCAGGAGTCTGAAATATCCAAGCTTTGTGCCTGAGAATGGGCACAATGCCCAAGCTGGGCCTCCCTGAATTTCCCCTTCAAGCTCACCATTCCCTCTTCCTGGTTCCTTCCTGGTCTGAGCACCTGTGTCCCTGTTCCTCCCCTCAGCCAGTGGTTTATGTAGAAATTAGAAGCTTTGTGAATGTGCCCTTCCTTGTAGAGGTCTGTCACCTCCCTGTCAAGCACCTAGGGGACACAGCCCCTCCATGCATTTGCTGAAAAATGCAGGAGGAATATCAGGGCCATCGTTGGGGACACAGCAGTGCTGGAGCGAGGCATGGGGAGCTGCAGCTCGTGGGCTTGTGCCATCCTGATGTAATTCTGCAGTTTCATCTCTTGGACCCAACTTCTGCGTGCAGGAATGGTCCTAGGCAGCAGGAAGGGGCCAGGAGCTGGGCTGTGGCTGCCAGGGGACAGGATGGGGACGATGTGGGGAGCCGCCAGCAGCGACGTGGCCCCCAGGGCTGTGCGACGTTACCATGGGCCTGTTGTAACAGGGTCTTCAGGGACACAGCACCATTTTCTGAGGCAGCATTGACAAAAGCTGGAAGAACAGTAAAGAGAGACATTTCTTTCCATTTGGGGGTGCTGAGTGTCGAGTGTTAACGGGTGTAGCTGAGGACAGGCTTGCCTGGGAGCAGGGCAAACCGCGGTGACTGGCACATGCTGCCTTAAGCAACGGCACCTGGATGCTCTGTAGTCCCCCAGGAAGGAAGATGCAATGGAGACTTGAAGGCGGTGATGTGCCCAGTCTGTCTGGCCGGGTGTGTGGGGCAGTGTCAGGCGCATGGCCAGGGCTGCACAGAGTAGGTGCCACTGTGCTCTGGTGTCTTCCCTTTGTTTCCAGCTGTGACATCGCATTGTTACCTTCTAGACACTCAATGTACTGTGAGTCCATGGTTAATGTTAATTTTCTACAATGAAAATGGTTTTTTTATGTTTATTTTTTTCTTTTTATTGTTAGTATTGAAATGTATGGTTTAAAAAAATTACAAAAATAAACCCTGAGGTCCTTTTGGGTAGACCAGCCCTGAAGGGGGTGAAAGGGCTTTGGGCGCTCAGAACCTGCAGCAGGCAGGAGGAGTTGTCTTGGGACCTGGGCTCATCCAGTGCTGAGCACTTCCCACCCTACTGGTATTTGTGCAGTGTGCTCAGACCAGGTGAAATAGCAGCTTTGCCTGAGCTGGAGGCACACTGCTGGGTGGCACCAGGGATGGATGTGGGAGGAGAAGGCTCTGTGGGAGCGCAGCCAAGCTCTTGTGGCAGAGAAACCCTCCTCTGCCTTGGGGGGACCCAGGCAGGCACGTGTGTCACAGCCAGGTCTGTGCTGGTCTGCAATGGGCTACAGGCAGAACCAGCGAAGCCCTTTCCCTGTTGCTAACTGCACACCAAAAGTAGATGCTTCTGCCCTTCCCTGCCCTGCCATGCTGTATGTGCTGGAGGGACTCGCTTGTGCCTAAACGTGGTGCGGGAGGTGGCAAAGGGCAGCTCTAACACCTGCAGTGAAAGATGCTGCTGCGTAACAGGTCGTGCACAAGGGTGGGAGATGTGGACAGCATCCCCCTTAGACAGGACGTTCCTTCCTCCTTTCTGGAGGCACCTGCCCATGTGCTTGTCCAGCCACCAGCTTTCCCAGCTCTTCTCCTGCTGCGCCAGAGGTGCCTGGGCTGGGGCAAGCAGCCTGCGTGGGAGTGCTGCTCTTCTGAGACAGCTTGGCTGTGAAAGCTAGAGCTCTTTATCTGGTGTTTCTCCAGCAACTTTGTGTTTCTGGAATAAAGAGACTATGTAAATCTCCATTTTAGTTTAAAAACAAGGTAAATAACTGCTTGGCTGGAAGACAATGGCAGCACAAACCAAAATGCAGCCTGAAGATGCAGACACAAGCCAGAATGTGTTATTTTTAAAATTCTCTGAAGCCTGAGACAGTCATTCTGAGTTGTGTGGGTTTTTCCACTCCCCTTGGTATTTCAGCGACTGGCCCTGTAGTGACCCAGACACACTTGTACCTTGCCAGCTGCCCTTCCCTCCCTCACCTCCTGGGTGAGGCAGGAGGAGGGGAGCCCACAGCTGCTTGAGATGTTTCTTCTTCCAGGATTGGTCTGAGTGGAGATGTTTTATTCAGCATGCAAGTTGCTTTTAAAGTGTCATAAGAGGAAATTAATATTTTTCAGGGGAATCCACATGTATCACTTCAAACATTCGTGCCTCTTTCACAGAAATGCAATATGGGGTATCTTTAATGACTTCAGCCCAATGGGAGGTTAAACAATCTGGAGAATCTGTTCCTCTCCCTCTTGCCTGCTGTATTTTATTAGTTCGGGTTTCCCTTGCCCTGAGTCCTCGCTGGCAGCAGATGCCCAGGGCTGGGTTGGAGCTGTGCAGCGGGCGGGCAGTGCCCTGACCTGGTGGGCGGCTGGGGCAGCTCCCGGGGGTACATGGGAGTGGGCTGGGGCCAGTGGCCCTGGGCTGCCCTGCAGGAAGGACCTCGGAGCCCCGGAGCAAACGAAACCAAGTGCTGTCACACTGAGCACTTGCTGGGGCATCAGTGGTTTTCTTTATAATTTACATTTTGATATTCCAGACATAAAAGACTCATTTTCAGGTTTTCATTTTCACTCAGATAAAAAGGATGCTTTGCCAGCCAGTTAATAGCCTCCATTGCTTTTCGTCAGGGGAAACCATCTCCTGTCCCCCTGAGAGGGCTGACACCGGGAGGAGGCTCCCTGCTGGGGTCTTCTCTGAAGATGACAAGGGAAGACAGAGTGGCTGAGCCCATCTAACTGCTCACTGCTGCTTCCCTCCACCCTCCTCGTTTCAGGCTTATTCCCCATGGTGCTCTCCCATCCCCTCCCAGCTCTGGTGGATTCAGCTCATAAAATCAGTGGACAACTACCTTGACTACAAATAAAACCCAAACAATTAAAAAACCCACCCTGAAACCACCCACTTCTGGGGATGAGTAATGCACTGAATCCGGGGGAAAGAACTGGGGAGGGACCAAGGCCTCTGGCCCTTGGCAGCAGTGGGCTGTGGGAGCTCCTGGATTAATTAGAGCTGTACTGTTTGAGTTCCCTTTTGGGTGCTGCATAGCTGGGTGTTGTGCAGGGGCAACATCCTCCCACCACCTCCTTCTGGAGGACCCATGGCAGAGACCTGTGTGCACCCCAGCGCAGCCAAACTGCAGCGATTGCCCCCCCTGGGCTGTGGGGTGGGAGCGTGGGGCTGGGGATCAAGGGGGAAACAATTCTTGAACTGCTGCTCTCTTTGGGAAGCTGCCTGCAAAACCTGCAGATCCTCTTCTTCCTTCTTGCAGATTTTCTTGCACAGAGCACAAAAATCTGTGCACTCCCCAGCTCACTGGGCTGGGAGGGTGGAAATACTCCTGTTGCACCAGCCCCTACAAAATCCGTTGCTAAACCCGACAGTGTCTGTGGAATCTGTAACATGGTTTTGAAATACCTTCTAGGAAAACACTTTTATAAATACTAAGGCTGTTCCAGCAATTCTTTTGTTCAGCTTTATTTTATAAAATGTATTTGAAAAAAAAATTTAAGATATAACACAATTACTGTAGTTCACAAAAATCATGCAGATATTTTGACTCGTAAGAGTGAAAAAAAAATTTGTTCTTATGGGATATCCCTTCAATGCCTAAATATGGGGATTAGAGGAGCTGGAGTTTATGAGAATTTTCACTAAGTGATAAAGGAGATGACAATATGACTGGAAACCAAGAAGATGCATCTGCTAGTGAGGAAGAGATTACTTCCCTCTGACTACTGAGACAGAGAGCTCCGTGTTACAGCTGTGTGGGGCACCCTGGGGCAGGGCAGCCAGACTGAGGGGCTCTATAGCAGGAGAACTCTCTGGTAATAGTGAACCATTTTGGAGCATGTCACTGTATTAGCTGACACAGAGGAGGAAAAGAATTGCTAGGCCCAGCTTAGCATGAGCAAAAAGCTCCACTGAGCAAAAGTTCAGCTTTTGACTTTTCTGGGTTTTTTTTTTTTTTTTCCGTACAGTGTAGAACCAAAGCACTTCTTTTGGAGCATCTGTAATATTTGACATATAACATCAAAAAAACAAAGCAGCAGTAAGACAGGGTCTAGCTGTAGCATTAAGCCCTTGAGGAGGATCTTAGCAGCACCACAGTATCTCCTTCCAGCAAAAGCTGGCAGGGATGAAGGACGGGGGTTAGTAATGGATCTGTTTGTGGAGTGAAGGTTCATGCTGTCTTTGACAGTTGAGTCTTATCCGTGCGGTTCACCCTGTGCCGTGGGCTGGTGGCCCACGGGTATCCAGCTTCCACACAGTCCAGTTTAGGCTTTGGTCGTAGCTTACCAACGTTTGTCTGAAACCAGGTGCAGGACTCCAGCGCTGGTATATCGAGGCTGAAATCTGAGAAATGTCACTGGTGTTGAGTGCAACAGCTTGTGTCTTATGAGGAATCTTACCTTTAACCTTAAAAATGAGGTCTCTCTTCTGTGTCATTTCCTATTTAAACCGGATGCCTTTGCTTATTAGCACTGCTTTGATGAGGCTGAGAGCTGCTCTTTTATAACTTTAGTTGACAACTTCCTGACTTTAAGTAGCTGGTAAAGTGTAACTTGGTATTGACAAGGATTATTGCTGGTATGTGGTGTAGAGGGAGGGGGTGCAGTGGTACAATCTCCAGCATCAATGGCACTTCTAAGTTCAGCTTTCAGGAAATGGTTGCTGGTTTCCTTGCGGTATAATAATGATAATAATGATAATATAATCAAAGCATTCTGCACCAGTACTTGAGTTACATGTCCATGGTGTGTTGGAATCATAATGGAAAACACAGTGGATGGCTTCAAGATTTAGAGATCCATGAGGCTGCTTAATGGTGAGTCCTGCTGGTCCTGGTACCCTGTGGGCTAGTGGATGACATCAAGTAAATATCTGAATAGCCAATGCAGGCTGTTAGTGCCAAAATGTGGAATTGTTCGATAATCCCACTCATGTCCATGCACAGGCTACACTTGGCTGGACTGAGGTCTCATGCATTGCCTGTTTTTTCCAGTTTCTCATCCTATATTTCATTGAGATAATCTTGATCGGGATATATCAGGAAGCCAGTAAATAAGCTGTCTGTCCAGTAGGGATCATAAAAGAGCCCATTTTGTTCTGAGTAAAAGATCTGCAGCCACACTTCATCGTCCTGCTTCAGAGAAAGGATGGTTGATCCAGAGGCAACGTCGTGGTTCCCAGTGTTGGCATCGAAAGTCTTGATTCGGTACTGCCCGTTATGGACCAAGCCGATGGCCAAATGTTTGTTGGCCAAAGTGATATCATAAGTGAAGTAGTAAATACCTGGGATGCTGCATATAAATTTCCCACTGGAAGCATTGTAATGTCCTCCCTCGTTCATCAGGATCCTGTCAAATTTGATGGGCAGCCTTTCCCTGGGGTAACTCTTGGAGACTGCCACGGAGAAGGCAGATTTGGCTTTGTTGTTATTACAGGTGCAGGGTCCTGGCATCCCGGTCTCGCCTTTGCTCCCTTTGGGCCCTTTCTTTCCTGGTGCCCCATTTTTCCCAGGATTTCCCTTTAAACCCTTGGGCCCTCGTGGGCCTGCCTTGCCAATAGCTCCTGCTTTCCCCTTCGGTCCTGGCTTACCAGGGTTTCCTGTCCTGCCTTGTGGACCTAGAAGACAAATAACCTTGTAAATTTTTTGGTGAAAGAGATGATATGGTGAGCGGAAAGGGGTTGCGTCACTGCAGCAGTATACTTTCATTTAGGAGGAAAATCTTGCTGGTGAGAATCCCGATGGAATACCACATGGGGCTGGACATCTGTCAGGACTGACTAACCGTGTTAGGTAGGAAGTTGGCGTGATAACAATGGGACTTGGGAACAGGATGGTCTGTCCCTTTTAAGGACCAAAAGGTTGGTTCAATTATCTGGCTCACTTGAGAAAAAGGAATAATTAATTATAAAGCTAGCCAAGAACAAGCTTTAAATGTTTGGGTTTTTCAGGAGTGGGACAGGTCTGTGAAGTTTTTGGAACCTAGCTTTGAGCAGATGGAGTACTTTTAATCTCCTGTCTCACTTTTTTTTTTTTTTTTTAGTATTAACATGAAACTGTTGTTTAAAAAAAAAAAAATTCTAGGTGTAGTAGAAAGCCAAGCCTAGCTGGGGAATGAACCAGTCACGAACCAGAAGACAGCCGGTGCAGGGACTGCCTTGAGATGGGAACTGAGTTGGGCTGTCACAGCGATGCCGAAAGAGCTGATTGTGGTAGTGTTGGATGTAAGACAAATTCATGGGGATTTATACCCTGTTTCTTGACCTGCTGTAGCAAGACTGTGGAAACCTGTTCACCAGATTCCCTGGTTTTGGTGTGGGAGAAGAGAACAAGATGCAGCTTTGGCACACTGCTGTTAGGCTGAATAAGGACTGCACCGTAGTGTGACAGCAGGAAATCACTCTTATCTTACCATAGCTGGGCCTGATGCTTCCTGGTGGTAAGGCTGGGTCTAAAGGAGAGCCCCACCTCTGGATTGAAGAAGGTTTGTTGTTT
Source organism: Pterocles gutturalis (assembly GCF_000699245.1). Taxonomy (NCBI): domain Eukaryota; kingdom Metazoa; phylum Chordata; class Aves; order Pterocliformes; family Pteroclidae; genus Pterocles; species Pterocles gutturalis. The sequence continues at coordinate 9,556 of NW_010136872.1, read as the reverse complement.
GCTTTGATTTAGATTGAGCATGGTCAGAGCAGTGCCTGTCACCCAGCTGGAGCGCTCCGGGGAGCAAGTACTTAATTTTTTCACCTGACTTTGTTTTGCATGAGAGCAGGAATCAGAGACCATCACTTTGTCTTGTCTAGAGAACATGTTTTGGAACAGGGAAAACCTCTCTTCAGAACAAAATGAAGCCGATAGGAACGGCATACAGCGTTAAGATGCTATCAGGAAATAACAGGAGTCTGAATGCTCTGGCAGGAGCTGACAAGCGGAAGATGTTGGAGGGGGGACAGTGGAAATTCCTAGAAGAGTTTCCTATGAGATGTCGTCTGTCCTGGGGCTCAGATTTGGGATGGCAGGTTGTGGAGAACTGAGCTGTTTCATTATTGCTTTTACATTTTACCCTTGTGGTGTTAAGAAGTGCTTTTATCTTACCTTCATCACCATGCTCGCCTTTATCTCCATCCTTGCCATCCTTGCCGTCTTTGCCCGGGAAGCCCATCCTGCCGACTGTACCTGGAGCTCCGGGTGCGCCGGGGGGGCCGGGTGGCCCAGGGGGTCCCGGCAGGCTGCATGCCAGCTGGGGACCCTCCTGCAGTGCTCCCTTGGCAAAGCCCCCGAGGATGTGGTTTGCCACGCAGGGCACGGTCCAGAGGAGGAGAACAGCAGAGATCATGGTGCAGCCTGTGAAAAGGCAGTGGGACGTGGCCGTTAGGTGTGGTAGCCTGGACATGTGGATACAGTGGCGTCCCCTCCCCTGGGACGGTGTGTTGTAAGGACGTGCATGAAAATGGGAGAGAATTGGTCTTTTTTTTTGGCAGGGTAGGAGGTGTTTGTTTTGGTGTGACATGAATTCAAGAATTTGGCTCCTGGAGTTTTCTGGGTCTGACCAATATTTTTTTCAAACTTGCTGTTCTCTAAGTCTGTATCTGTGGCCATCCCTCAGTTTGTGTCTTTCCTGGGGCTCCTTTCCCCTGAAACACAAGTAACAATGGCAGAGGGGTGCAGAAAGCAGCTGCTTGGGACTAGCAGAGTGGAGGGAGCAGAAAGGGTCTTGCTGCAAACATCCCCAGTAGGACCTGTCCTGCAGCTGGGTCACTGGGGCTTGAGGACAAACCCCATCGTGTGATGCAGGGCTGAATTCAGGAGATGGGCTTGCAGAGGCTTTGGGCCGAGGCAGTCCTTACTGCACTTCGCCTGGCAGTACGAGTTGAGCCTCTTGGCTAGCTGAGAATGTCCCATTCCCCATCGCAGCCTGGCTGCACGGCGCTGCACAACCTGCACCTGCATCGCCTGCCAAGTCTCTGGCTCACTGTCGGGGTGCAGCCGTGGCCGGTCCTGCTGCAGCCTCCCCGGTGATTTTCTAACATCTCACCGTGCTGACCCGCCTCTCAGATGGGGCAGCAGCTCAGCCTTTATGTTTGTTACTAACATTCACCTTGGAAAGACAAGGTGAATGATAAGTTATTGTTAGAACCCTGGCCCTTGTTTGTCTCCTGGCTCTGTAAAGTGAGTCATTGCTTTAAGAACAACAAATACCAAGGGGTTTTTTGGAGCATCCCAGGCTCTGACTTCATTCATGGTGGGAGGCTGAGCCTCCTGGGCCTGTCTCACTCCACTCCTGGATAGGGAGATGGCAATAGGAAATAATTTCTGGAATAAAGCTATTCCCATGAACCTGCTAATGATACAGAGCAGTTGTTATACAGTAAAATATCCCTCTGGATGTCTGCGCGTGGAGCTGTTTGTAAATAGCCTTGCTCCAGGTGCAACACCTGAGTAACCCCATTGCATCCTGAAATAGTGCCCTGATGCATCAGCACCTTAGAGAAGATGCTCAAAATCAGGCTGATTGACCAGAGCCCATCTTCATGGTGACCCACCCCAGACTCTGGGTATTAGAAGCATTTAAAATAGAATGTGGGTTCTGCACAGGGTTATAGTAAGAAAGGGAATGTCCCCTATGATATCCGTTTCTGACTACCCATGTATAAATGTGCTACTATACCCTCCCCAGAACAGGCCTCCCCATGCCTGGGATGAGGATTTTTTCCTCCTTTTGCTCTGCTGGAGCAGGAGGCTCTGGCTGTGGCACCGACCCTGGGTGAGGGGACATGCTGGTAGAGGTGGGCTCTTCCAGTTGCATGAATGTGGAAGTGAGGTGGGGGGGATAAAAGGCATCCCCCAGCCCAATTTCTTTGTTTTAGCTTCTGTAGCTGAAGTAGCCCTTGGAGAAATGAGACAGGAAGCCTGAAACTGCCCCACATCTGTGGCTGGTTCTCCATTTGCTCGGTAGCTCTTTGATTAGGAGAGATCAAGCTAAAGCCAAAGGATTTTTTAAAAGGAATTAGCCATGGATCACTTTGATACAACTCCTGCCCCTGGGCCAGGAGGTGCGCACTCTTATTTGATAGAAGAGACTCCTGTGAAATTTAGTTTTTCCCCTTATTACATTACATACATACATACATAACATACATCTGATGATAGGGGGTTAAATATTTCACAAGAATCATCCATTCGCATGGTCTTTCTTATCACATCCTGAAGTCCTGCTAACGAAACTCAGAATATAAACAAGGATTGCAAAGCAAGCAAACTGCCTTTCACATAGTTCTTCAAGCTTTGGTGCTGAAGCAAATTTGTAGTTAAACACAGATGCAATAAAAGATGAGCTGGGATATCCCAGACATTTTTGATCTGTCAGTAGCCTTTTGGCCAGGCAAGGTCCTGTGTGGCATTAAGCCAAACACTGGGGGGCTTTAGGATCTCCCCAGCAGTGTTATGTTTAACTCCTGCACTGGAAATGAGATGCTTAAAGTATTGTGTAAATTTCATGTTAGCGCTCTCATCCTTGTATCAGCTCCTGAAGCGGGTGGAAATGCGTATTACATGCTCCAAATCCAGCGAGCTATATGCTCCATATTAATGCTGGGTGGGAGCCCCCCAGTTCTGCGATATGTATAATTAAGAACATGCAGAGGAGTGGGAAATGCAAAACAGATCTCCGGGCTGGATTCAGCTGCTGAGCCATTTTTGATCTTCAGCTCTCTTCTGCTTTTCTTATACCCAAGTTTATTTGCTGCTGGTGAAAGGCATCAGTTTAATGGCCTTGTGAGACAGAAATCGCCAACCAGTATTCATGTGGACAGCTGAATAAAGGCTTCGGTTCACGGAAAGGGAAACAAAATGTTAAAATGCCTGCAGAGGGGGGAGATCCCAAGGCAAGCTGCAGCCCTGCTTCACAGTAACCACCTCCAGTGGGGCAGAAGAGCAGCAAGAGGCGGCTGGAGGTGGATGACACTAATGAGTTGTGGCAAGGAAAAATGTCATTGTGGAGCATAACCCGGAAAAAAGCTGGGACGGCTTCATGTAGAGAAGAAACAGGCAAGAGGGAGCACAGGGCAGGAGCACAGCTCCTTCTCTTAGAAGCACTGATGGTAAGATATTTTATTACCTTCAGACAACCCAGCTAGCTGACCTGATGGGATAAAAAGCAGCAAGCACAAAATACCCCGAGGCTGGGAGGTTTGTAGTACCGATACTGGGATGGATGGGGAACCTACCTGGACCTGTGCTCTGGTGCAGCTCCCGAGTTAGTGTTAACGGCTTCACAAGAACATTTCATCCCACATCACAGCAGCGCGTGTGGGATGCAAAGCACAGTCACATTCACAAGAGGATCTATAAATAACCTCTTAAAGAAATCTCTTTGAACGAAAACAAACCTCGTGCTGTTCCACCTTAAAAGGAAAATTGCTCCTCGATGTAGAATGTATGATGAGCTCCAAAAAGCAAATTAGAAACAGATCAGCATCTTTCCTCTCTGCGGCACGGGCAGCAGGGCTGGCACTGGAGGCCATGCAGCACGCTTTCAGCTGAGGGCTTGCTTTTCTAATGACACTTTAATTGATGTCTTTTTAAATAGGGTTTTGGCAACTTTTTGGCTGTGACTGATGTCCGTTGTGAGGGAATGTGTGCCGTGCCCTGGGGGTTATGAGAGCAGGCGGCTGGCAGAGGGTGGCTTGGGGAGGAGAGGAGACCCTGTGATTCCTGACTGAGCATGACAACCCAGTGACGGTTGGAGTTTGTCCCTGCCACTGGTTTCGGGCACTGATTTCAGCATGGGAAAGACAGTGGAGCAGCTTCCCTTGCACGGGCTAGCTCAGGTGTCCGCAGCGTAGGCATCACTGTGCCCCGGCTTCTCCCTGGCAAAGCCCACAGCAGCACAAGGACTTGCTTGAGGCTACGGAGCGTGTTGGTGCAGAGCAGAGGTGCTCTGGCCCGTCACGTGTGGGGTGCCTCTCCCTCAGTGACAGCATGCTGGTGATGGGCAGAAATGCTTTTCTTCCCAATGCTTAAAAATACTCCATCTGTCCATGGATGCACTTTGAAATGATGCCTTCTGGAATATTTAGCAGCAATGGTGCTTTCTAGATTGCTTGGTCAAAGATGATCAAGTGCTTGGCTCAGGAGATGGTGCAACCTGTGACAGGCAAGTGACGGACGGGGCAGTGCTGGGTCACTCTGGGGTGGAGGTCCTGGAGGACAGAGCCTTCGGGCTCCCAGATGCTGGGCAGGCTCTGGCTGAGACGCCATGCTCACATCATGGGGCAGTCAAACCTCCACCAGCCGGGCCCCAAGAGAGGAGAGAGGCTCCAAAATGTCCTGCAAATGTCTGGGCCCTGGTGGAATGACAGCTGTCCATCAGCTGGGCTTTAGAGACATTCCAGGTGTCCATCAGCTGCATCAATGGAAGTTGCTGCTGTGGGGTCCAGGGCATCCCCTGACATCAGTGTAGTCTGTAAAACTGCTGTGGGTCCCCAGAAAAATTACCCCAGCAGGTAATTTTGGGGAATGCTTGTCAGGAAGCAAACCGAGGAGGGGATGATTTTGGAAAATGTTCACTCCTGAATCTTAGAGCTGGAACACAGCTTTGTGGAAAATACCTCAGGGCAAATAAAGCAATAAAGACAGAATGTGTCTGATTTGTAGGCACGGTACATACAGAGCTGAGTGTTTACTGGCTTCTCTCTCCCTAACGAGCTGCGTGTTTAGGGACCTTTGCTTTTAGCTGTGCGGTAAAATGTGATGAATGACTCAAAGCAGCCACGTGTCCAAACTGGGATATTCTGAGTCTGCCCCATGGTCCTTATGTGACATCCTTTTCTGTCTTAGGATGTCTTGCTGTCATTGCTCCTTGCTTCGGTGCATCCCTCTCTTCCCGCTGGAGTTTGGGCCCCTGGCAGAGGCTGCCCTGTGCCCCGGCTCTCCCTGCCTCCCGTGCCACGAGGGGACACCGGGGTGCAGCTTTCTGCAGGATGGAGAAATGCTGGGAGCAGGTGGGTTCCTGTCTCCCCTGCTGCCCTGACCAGCCTGTTAGAAGCAGACGCTTGTACATACCACAGGATTTGAACCTGACCCCTCCATGCTGAAACCTGAGCATTGCATGAGCATCTGTGCAAGGGGACTGCAAACCCATGCTCTTCAACAGCTTTTCTGTGCATGTTTCTTGTCACCAGAGCTACAGTGCATCGTTCTGTCACCTGAGAGCCTTCATCCTTAGGAGCCGTGTCCCCACAAGGCTTATTGCAGCCCCACTCCCAACCTGCCGCTCCCATTTCTGCTGGCTGCTCTGGCATGGGATGGGCTTGCTGCTGCCAGAGGAGCCTGCGGGGACACAGCTCCTGCCATGTGTCCCTGTAGCTTTGGCTGCCATAACAGCCCTGCTCCGCCTGGCTCCTGCAAGCCCCCATGCCACCATCCTCATCCCACCCCTGCTGTGGGTGGGCTTCCCCAGCCACTTCACGTTAAGAAGCCAGACCAATTGTACGGGTCTCCATGCATTAAAAAAAGTGTTTCTGTAAGAAAAGATTTTTGCCTGTAAGAGTGAGCCCTAGGTGCGAAGGATCAGTTGTGTTTTGGGTGCTTATAGGGCAGTTGGGCTGAAATCCAATCCGAGGGAAAATCCCCGAGGGTTTGCCTGCTGTGGGGACGGTTTGGTGGCATGTGTGCTGGCCTGACAGCAATTTTTGGCCAGGGAAGCCACCATGTGCCATGTGGTGGTGGCGTGTGCCTGCCCACAGGGAGGAAAAGCACAGGGGGGAGAAGAGGAGAGAACCTGGGGGGAATTGCTGCTTGGAGGGAGGGAGGGAGGAGCTGGATGGTCCCAAGAGGGGACCCAGCAGTGAACAAAACACTGGGACTTTCTACTCTGTTTCCTTTAAATGCTCGAGGCTTTGTTAAACAAAACAACCACCTTCCTGCTTCACCATTTCCAAGTGTAGCTCAAGGCATCTTAATTAGTCTTCAAAATAATCATTATCCCCGAGAGCATATTTCTCAGCTCTGGTGGCTGCCCAGCAGTGTCCCCAGGGTGGAAGCACAAGGAGCCTCTGGGTACACAGGCGCTGATTAAGGTAAAATAAGGTGTGCTGCCAGTGACAGCTGAAATGGATGCATTTAATTTCTGACAAAAGCCAATGAAGTAGTTATACCAGATACTGCCTTTGATCTGTTATCTGCTATTGCACAAAGCAATGTCAAGGGAGATAAAGGCAATGTAGAAGTGCATCTTCTGTGCCTGAACCTGCATCACTGTCTCAGCTTTAGGCAGCCAGGGATGTCGGGGGCAACCCCTTCCTAGCTCTGTGCTAAAACCCTGTCACGGATGCAGCTGACGGGTACCTGCATGAAGGGAGAGGCTGTGGTTTCAGCTGTACGAGGTGGGTGCTCCCAGTGAAAGTCTGAGGAATGTTTTCTTCCTGGAGTATTTCTTTTCACTGGTGACTGTTTGCCTTTATGGATTCCTGTGCAGGCATTGGAAACCTGAGTGCTCAAGGTTTTAGACCTTATTTGGTAAGTTTTCAAAGTCAAGGTTAAGAGGAGGGAGTTAAAAAAAAAAAAAGGAAAAGTGAATCTACTTACCAAGACTAATCTCTTCTGTGAGATCTTGACAGGTGCTGGAAACCCACACGACTTTAAGCAGATGTTTTGCTGCAGATCGCTGTCACACGCAGAGCCCAAGCCCCATCCTGCTGCAGCAGCGTCTTTCCGAGGGACGTGCAATATTCACTTCTCTGGTCTTTCTTTTTTATTAATGTTTTACTCCTTTTTGCGCAGATTGCTAGCTTCCTGAAGCAGCTCCAGGTTTTGGCTCAATGTAGCCAAAGGCATATTTTTATTATTGTGTAATGGGTCTGTGCCTCTTCCTCTGTCACGTGGCACAGGAAGAAATTTTTACGCACATATGGCTGGAAAGCTCTTGATGCTTGGGGAGATTTCCCTTTCTTGCAGTCTCGTACGAAAGGCTCAGGAGTTGCCTGGATCATTTCTGGCCGGTTCCGTGTTTCTCTGCTGTAGCTGCTGCCTGCGCAAGCAGAATTTGTAAGGGGATCAAACCGGGAACAGCTTTGACACCTGAACCTGGAGCATTAACAAGGGAAGCAAATCTTGTCCTAGGGGTGGAAACTCATTTCTAAAACAATTTAGACGGGTAATGGCAGATCACCCCAAGTCTGAAGTAGAGGACATTGTTGTGAAGCAGCAGCTTTGCAAATGTGAATTTTGATAGGGAACTGCATCTACCTCAGCGCTGCTTCAGGTGGACGTGTGAGGCAAAAGACAGAGAGTTTGCCATAGGGATGGTAGGGCAAGGATGCTTCTGTCTTTGGAAAGGGTTGGGATTTTGTTTTAAACTTGCAAAGTCATTACAAACCCCTAGCAGTTGCTGAAGGTAAGGCGGTAACCCCAGAAGCAGTGTCTGAAGCTGGGATTCAGCGGTCAGGGGATGAGCGGCAGCTGTGCCAACACAGAAATGCTGAGGGGCAGTAAATCCCTGTCCCCTCTCGACTCTCCGCTGCAGCAAGTCACGGTGTTACAGCTCTGAGCAGTATTGATATCCAGGCTTATCCCACCCGTTAAACCCAGACTTTGCTAAATGCCTTACAACTCTCAAAATATGCCCAAAGGCAGCGCTTCCCTGCTGGCCCCTGGGGAGGTGCAGAGGCATGAGACAAACAGTGGTTGAAGTTTCTGGGCCCTGCTCCCCCTCTGCCCACCCCTGCCCTCCCTACCCGCTTTGCAGGATGCCCTGTGCTGCCACCGGGCTTGGTACAGACCAGACTCATCTTTGAAGGGAGTGGTGGGGACAGTCTAAACAGGAGGTGGCAGATGGCTCAGACACAGCGCCTGGCCGCATTGGTGGCAGGGCTGGCAGTGTGGGAGGTTAAGGGGACCTGTCACCCTGCTGGGAGGGCAGCAATGGCCCTGGGGCCGTCATTGCCTGCACAGCGGGACACTGGTGATCCCAGCTACAGCCTGGGGGTCCCAGTTGTGTGTGCGTGGTTCCTGCTCTGCCCCAGCCAGGATCCTGCGTGGAGCTTGGGACAGGCGAGTGCTTGGTGGCAGGGCTCCAGGTCCTGCCCTGCTGCTCTCCAGCCAGGAAATATCTTCTGTTCAGTGCAGTTTATCAACTGATTGGGAGTACACTGGAAGTATCCTTCCTTACTCTGCCAGAATTGAGCCTATTGGGGCTGTTGTAGGGTTGTTTTCAGCTCTCCCCTCTACTTGCTGTTGGGAGATGGTGAGAATGGATATAACGTACAAATGAAGTATGTATGCAGCTTGCTTTGTGAGCTATAGTCTGTTAAGCTGCTCCTGGGAGAGGTGGGGATATTTGGCCGCGGTGGCACAGGGCTGTTCTCCCGCTGTCCCCATGGCCCTGCAGAGCCGGCACCCGGCCCCCGCTCCCTGACGGCCCAGCGATGTGCCTGCCACTGAAC
>NW_010136872.1:0-627 GCF_000699245.1 Pterocles gutturalis | reverse complement strand
GGGCCAGCGCAGGTGGGGACAGCCCAGGCACGGGGCCAGCGCAGGTGGGGACAGCCCAGGCACAGCATCTGAGAGCCGCTCTCCCTGGGGCCGCTCTGCTGATCAGTTGAATGCGAATTCTCACTTTTTCGCTGTTTCAGTAAGTTGGTGGGAACACAGTTCTCCCGCAGAGCCTCTCCCAGCAGGCGCGGGGCTGGAGTTGGCCACAAGGCCTGAGGTTGGCCAACCAGCCCAGGGCCTGGCTCTGGGGTTTGTTGTGAAACCAGAGGAAAACTTCCCGTGGGGTTTGCCAGGGTGCCAGCCGGATCTGCCTGGGAAGCCACAGCGCTTTCCTCGGTCACTGATGGGGAAGCAGCCCTTGTGCTTATCCTGAGCCTGCTGCATGGCGGCTGTGCTGGCCAGACGGGCCAGGGATGGAGCAATGCCTGAAAATACAGCAGTGCTGCTGGGCAGCTCGAGGTGTGAGCGGGGAATTGGTGGTTATGGGTGATTTTGTGCGTGGATCTGCGGCACGTTGAAGGCAGCGAGAGCCTGACCTAGTTCAGCAGCGTGGGGAGAGGCCGTGCTGGGAAGCTGCTGCCAGGCAGATGGAAAATATGTCTGTGCTGCAGCGCCGAGGCCAGCTCA
>NW_010136871.1:17354-17786 GCF_000699245.1 Pterocles gutturalis | reverse complement strand
GTTTGATGCAGGAGGGAACATTATCACCAGATAGGAGGAAAAGGCTGAGGTGCTTAATGCCTTCTTTGCCTCAGTCTTCAATAGTCAGATTGGTTATCCTCAGGGTTTTCAACTCCCTGAGCTGGCAGGCAGGGACAAAGAGCAGAATAACCTTCCCACAATCCAGGAGGAAGCAGCTAATGACCTGCTACGCCACCTGGACACACACAAGTCCATGGGGCCAGATGGGATCCACCCGAGAGTCCTGAGGGAGCTGGCAGGGGAGCTTGCCAAGCCACTCTCCATCATTTATCAACAGTCCTGGCTGACAGGGGAGGTCCCAGAAGACTGGAAACTTGCCGATGTGACGCCCACCTACAAGAAGGGCCGTAAGGAGGACCCAGGGAACTACAGGCCTGTAAGCCTGACCTTGGTACCGGGGAAGATTATGGA
>NW_010136871.1:14498-17178 GCF_000699245.1 Pterocles gutturalis | reverse complement strand
AGTGATCGGGTGTTGGAACAGGCTGCCCAGGGAAGTGGTGGAGTCACCATCCCTGGAGGTGTTCAAGAAATGTGTGGATGTGGTGCGTAGGGACATGGTTTAGTGAGTTAGGTGGTGTGGGTTGACAGATGGACTTGATGATCCTTGAGGTCTTTTCCAACCTTAATCATAGAATCATTACTGATCATTAATCATCTATGATTCTACAATTCTATGAAAGCTGGTGCTGTCCCATCCATGTTCCCTGTTTGAAGCAGTCCCTGATGCACATTATTCCCTGACTTGTGTTAGCCCTTGTCTTGGAAAGTGCTATGTAGCACAAGCCAAAACAGGACATGGTACCATAAATGTGCAGTATGGAGGACTACGGAGCAGGTCAAGCTAGGTCCCTAGCTCTCCTTTATTTTGCAGACTAGATGCCACCTTCATGGACAACAGTATCCTGAGCTTCCTGTTGAAAGTGTCAAATAGAGCCCAATGCACACATGCTCTTCATAAATAATATGTATTGAATTCATAAAGTATAAGAACTCATGGGCAGGATGGGATTAGCAAGGGAATGTGAAGGTTGGAGGGGGTCCAACTTCAACAAGTAGGGGAAGATAGGCAAAACATATGTGACTAGAGGGTATTACAGTAGGTCAGGTTAGGAACTACACTGTGAAGGGAAAAAGGGATATCTTGAGACTCATAAACCAAAATCTTTAAGTCACCAACTAACTTGAATTTGACATCCTTAGTCTTAGGCACCCTTTTCTTCTTACATAGCACTGGAGATTAGATTTCAGAAATCTTACAGAAATTCTTCAATCTAGTCACCCCCTTCCTGTTTTTGACTCTAGCTCTGAATTACATCTTTAGGCCAGACAGCTGTTTTCCTTCTTGCTTGACCCAGAGGTCAACATAAAATGACAGAATGCCCTTCCTTGCTTACTAAATATAAGCACTTTTGAAATTACAAGTCAGATTCTCATACCCACCACTTCTACACATCAACTTCTCAGTATAGAGATTTATCCTGTATGATTCTTGGTAGCATTCTCAATTAGACCTCTAAAGAGTTACTTAATTCTCTGATTTGAGAACATTGCACTCAAACAGGCAGTCCTTGTCAGGATTTGACTGTGTTTTCCCACCACTATTATCTGCTTGTCTTCAGTCAGTATGGACACTGTATTGCAAAAATGAATATTATAGGGAAGGCAGAAATTAAAATGGTGTTCACAGAATGGAGTTTACAATTAGTTAGACACTTAGCTTCAATCTGTCTTAATATGTGTTGTATTAACTAGCCATTAAGATAATTGGAACAAAATATTGCAGGCCTTGCCAGAACTCTTTGACCTCAGAAGGGCTAGGGATCCAGCCACATTTCTGTAAGAAGCACAGTGTATGCAGAAAGAAAAGGCTAAATGAAGTCACAGTAATTAAATCACCCAGTAAATTCTGTAAGTCATTCATACAAAAGTCTTAAATTATAAGAAATACCACAGGTGCCACGTAGACTCAGATAATGTGATGGAGGTTAGGACCTAATACAAATGAGAAGTTTAAATGATATTCCAAAAGCACAGATTCACTGTACTTCCTTCTTCCAGTTCTCAGAAGAAGAAGGATGAAGGAAAAGAAGAAGAAAGAAGAAAAAAAAATGAAGAAAAAAATGAAGAACATGAAGTAAGACAGAATGTATCTGAGAAGGCAGGAATGAGAATTCTCTGCTTTAACAGTGCAGCTGTAATTCAATCTGCGATATTCCCACCTCAACATTTCACAAAGAAACAAAAACAAGAAAAGAATACTGTTGGAAAAACTCCCAAATAAATTATTTGTAGTAAATCTTTAAAGTGTATGAGTAAACAAAAAACCAAACAAAAGTTTTCCTAACTGTTGTTCTATCTGCTCTTTTATACTCCACATCTTCCCTGCTTCAAATTTAGAGAGGTCATTCAGTAAGCAGACAGTCTGCTACTGCATTTACAGTTTGAATTTCAAAGTGTAGCCTGTACCTCTTCTAGTAGGTGCATGGATTTTGAATAGGGCAGAATATTCTAAGTATCAGTGGAATAAAGCAAAACTGTGTAGGCAAACGAACTGAAATTGGTTTTCTTCAACAAAACTGCCACAGGACAGATTCAAATGGATGTGGTCCACAAAGAACTTTGTGTGGTATGGGACACAAGATGGCTAATAATGATATACTGTGCTGTTAACCTGCACTGAGTCAACAGCAACAGTGTGGTTTTTAACAGTGCTGCTTTTCTAGCCGAGGAACTAATTTGTGAACTCCTGGATTTTAATATTTTGCCTTTATTTAAGTCATTTAATTGCTCAAAATGTTCTTTAACAATTCTCCATGCTTTCACTTCTGAAATTTTACTCAAGATGAATCCTGTTGTTTCTGTGTGCATATCGTATTTCCCTTGCTTTTCCTCCTCAACAGCATCCAGAGGTTGGCAGCTATCTATTAGATTGTAATGTTATTGCATATATTTATTATATGTCATAATTATAAATCAGCACTTTATGTAGGAGTAAGTTAAGGTCTCTGGTACAGTGTCTGATAAAAACTTCAATCATGGGATCATATTCTGCTTGCCACTTAAAAATTTAATGCAAAAGCTAAATAACTTTTCATTTCCTTACACGCTAGAAAGTTTCCAGTCACTTCATCCATTTCTGA
>NW_010136871.1:0-14480 GCF_000699245.1 Pterocles gutturalis | reverse complement strand
ATTCCTGTTTTCTGGAAGGAGCACCTGTAAGATTCACACTACTAATTTTTCATTTGCAGGCTCTGAGTCCTACTTGGAACTCCCCTGGTCCCTTCATCTCAGGGACCCACAGAAGCTAGCTAGGAGACCTAACGGCAGCCTTCCAGTACCTAAAGGGGGCCTAACAGGAGGGATGGGGAAACACTCTTTATGAGGGAATGTAGTGACAGGACAAGGGGTAATGGTTATAAGCTGAAAGAGGGCAGATTTAGACTAGATATTAAGAAGAAATATTTCACTGTGATGGTGGTGAGGCACTGGAACATGTTTCCCAGAGAAGCTGTGGCTGCCCCATCCCTGGAGGGGTTCAAGGCCAGGCTGGATGAGGCTTTGAGCAAACTGGGCTAGTGGAAGGTGTCCCTGTCCATGGCAGGGAGGTGGAACTGCCCATGGCGGGGGTTGGAACTTGATGATCTTTAAGGTCCTTTCCAACCCAAACCATTCTATGATTCTATAATTCTATGATTCTATGATTCTATAAGCACAACATATTTTTCTCCCTGTCTGCATGCAGCAGTTTCCAGCACAATTAAATTCAGGGCCCTCATACAGCTGACGTGCACGTGGGTCTCATCCTGTTGCTGAATGGGGAAATAGCCAGGATGTGCACACGCAAACCAGAGCTGGGTGTGCCCTTGTTCCAGAGCCCAGACAAAGCCTGAAACATCCACAGCTGAGTCTTCTGTTTCACACCCTGCTCCTTTGGGAAGAGCGAAATGGTGAACAGTGAAGACAGCCAAAGAAGACAAACGTATCTTCAATTTGTGAGAAAAGTAAAATCCCAAAAGCAACAATGCTAGTGAAATTGACAGCAATTAAAGTCAAATTTGTTCAGCAACTTCAATGGCCTCTAGGATTTGTCATTTTTACATTGCAGCAAGGAAACTGGAAGTCCTAGGAGGCCAGGCTCTAGCCCAGATGGATCCATGCCTCATCCCTTAGCACCACAACAGGGACCCCATTAACGCTGACAAGGCTGACTGCCCTGAAATTGCAGACTTTTAAAACATTGACATTCTTGTCCCCAATGGCACAAGGCCTCAGGTCCTGTGCCCCAGATTTCAGGGGACACCTCAGGACCCCCAGGTGTCAAGTGTCTGGCTCTGGTGTACGTCATCAGAGTCCCTGCTGCAGAACTGGGACCACAGTCTCTGTTACGGGGGACCATGCAGATGCAGACAGGCTACCTAGACCTCAGGCAGTGTGTTTGGAGGAACTGCGCTGGAGGCACAGACCCCAGCCTGCTAAAGGAAATCTCTCCAATTCCGAGCAGGGGTGTGCTGAAAACTTACTTTCTAATAATGATAAATTAATTGAACTCAAGATGTTAAATAAATTGTTGTCTCATTTTTTTTGTTTCATTAATGTTACCCGAAGATTTTAACTTACTTGTTATTGTCAGTTAGGTGTGTTTCTCAAACAAAAAAATATGCACATATTAAATATGATGTGTTCAAAAAAGGTTTTATGTAAACCAGTTACAGCCCTTATTATACAGGTATTATACTTACAAGGCAAATGTATTAAATAGAAAGCATTAAAATAAAAAGATCCAACTGAAATAGCTGACCACTGCTTCCAAAGATGTATGTTTTTAATGGACTCTACCTTAAAATTGGTGTCTATGTTCACTTTTCTTCTCAGAAAGGATTATGACTGTACATTCATCTTTTCCTAACTCATGAAAAATTCTCCAAAACCAATGAAAATTCAAGCGCGTGTGAAAACAACGAAGTTATTACTAGCATGTAAGCTTCAGATTGATTCTCACTATGTTTGTCAAGAACTTTGGGCTTTTTAATCCTTCTTTGAAATGCAGTCTGTCTAAACCCTTTCAAGTAGCAGTCTTCCTAGATAAGAGCTGACAGCAGTAATAAATGACAGAAAACACATCTTTGGTTAAACTATTTTAATGAGAAGGTACTTAAACCATCAACGACCTGAGTCAGTGACTTTGGTAACCATGAGTTAGTTGGCAGGTTCCACCTGTCTTGATTTCCAAGATTCTTAGCAGTCACAATTACACAAATAGATTCAGTATTATGTTCCTGATTAGCAGATAAATGAAAGATGCAAAACAGAATCTAGTTAATGCCTTTATAATCACACACAATTACCTTAAAACAACAAAAAAAAAAAAAAAAAGAAAAGAGAAATGTTCACAAGTTGGGAAATGCTAGACTTACAGTTGCTTTTGCAATGCTAATTTAAGACCCTAGGTTCTATGACACAGTCATTTTTATATGGTTCATAGTCTTTTTCCTGTCTTTTTCAAAGCAGTGGGTGGATTCACGTTGTGAACAGATCAACATGTGCAGTGGAAGCAAGTATTTCCAGGGGACACCATTTCTGCAGAGTATAACAACATTCCACATGAGACAAGAGATAGAAGAGGATGAAACACTACCTCAAAGATTTTCGTAGATGTTGAGAGCAAATGACAGCTGAGATTTAGGAATCTTTCATTCCTTCTCAGTCTCTGAAATCAGAGTGGCCTTAATAGACAGAGGTTCTTCTATTTCTCCATAGACTGACTCAGACTTACTGGAAACCTCCAGTATCTCCCTGGACCACTCTTTTTTCTCTTCTTTCCAAATCACCATTTGCCTATCCTTAGCCTGTCTCATTGTCCTACCACTGCCATTCACACAAATATTCTATCTAATTCTAGAAAGTCTTAATGTCACTTTCTCTGTACTCCCAAAAAGATATTAAAACTATGCCTTAAGTAGCATGAAACTGTGAATTAATAGTGGACTGAGGTGAGTTTTTTCCATACTACAAGCATGTGTCAACGCTGCAAAATAAAGTAGGGCTATGGAGGAAACTCTGCCAGTAGACATCTGAGCATCAACACTGTTATTTCACCGTCTGTTTTTATTTCAGACTAACCCATCTGCTCTCTTGCAGACAAAGTCTGCATATTATTCACTCCAGGGACTGCTCCCAGAAAGCTTTATATCCCCAGACACCCTAAATGTCATCGTGCCACATCTCATGACATATTAAAACATATCTTCACTTTAATACTATTTTAAAAAAATCTGCTCTGTTGGATTCACATGATTTCAAGTCAATGAAACTGGAATATAGCAGTACATAGTATTAACCAGTTAAGACTCCAAGGTCCCTGCTGAGGTCCAGAGGACAGAAATCCTTGGCCAAGTGCTGTGTAGTGTGGACAAGCCAGTGGTACTGACAAAGTCAGCCTTGGAGCTGTGGAAACCAAGAAGAAACATCATTTGGGCTTGAGCCCAAAAGAGCTCTCCTTGGCTTCCTTTTTAAAGTCTTTTTTAATGTATCAGAAGTGCCTGAAAAGCAATGCTGTCAGTCTTAGTTGCAATGATCATGCTGAAAAAATGGAAAGCATCACTGTCAGAAGCTGAATTTGTTATCTGCATTTCTCTGTGTGTTTTTCTTCTGCTGTTCAAGACACAGGTTCAGCTTCTAACAGGAAAAATAACGAAAGTTATAGCTCATCTTAATCCATTTTACCTTTCTGGAAAAAGGAAAAGAAAGCAAAAAACTGCACACTCCACATTCACCTTGCTTTCTTTTGAAAGAAAATCTGGATGCACAAACAAGGAGGGAACCATTGCGCTTCAAAAGCTTCCCAGTTTGGAAGGTCAGGAGAGCAGGACTTCAGGGAACACAGCAGGTACACCTACTTGTCAGCGCAGACACAGTTACCATATCCTATATAACAAAATTGGTAAATCTGTTTCAAATTAAAGACTAGGCTCACTAGCACACCAACTGTTTTTCACTCTTCTAATGCAAAATAAGTGCTTATTTGGATGCTTTACCCTATTCCAGAGTTTGGAAAGGCGGTAAAGTGCCTATCAATAAATTTAGCCTTACAAGTTGAATTTTTTTTTAAAAAACAACACATAAAACCAGACTGAGATCACTTTTCTTTAACATATCTTCAAGTATTTAATTCAAAAGTTTTAAATGCTCCTTAACCCTGACCCTTTCTGAGGTCAATCATATGTGCTATATAGACTGAAATATTACAATTTTTTCTATTACTTGAAACATATGCATAAAATAAATCCACCATAAGTCCAAATCAAGAAGAAAAATACATCTTCAGTGCCAAAACTACCTCATCCAAGTCAACCACTTCAGTACAAATACAAAGCTCTTACCTTGAATGGAGTCTAGACAACAGAAGAAAACATTTGTCCACAAAGTCAGCTTGTGCTATAGACAGCAAAATCATGCAGAAATTTTAAATATATGCTGAAAACCCATATAGCAGAAAGCTTTGAACTTGGTCAGTAGTCTAGGAAAGCCAGGTTTTGGCAGCTATACAATAACTCAAAGGTTGAGAACTAAAAAGCGGCATGTTGTTGGACATAGCAAGATTTATAATACAGAGCTGACTGAAATACAGCCACTGTGAATGTCGAAAAGTAGTTTATTACATCATATAATCTGATAAACTTTTATTGCATGGTTCAAGAATGCATCTTAATAAGACTTAAAGACTCTTAATTCAGATTCCCCAGTAGAGTATGCATGTTTGTTACCAGTGGTTTTTCACTGCAGGATATATCTCTTCAGGTAAAACACAACAAAAAACCTAATACCTTTTCTCCCCAAAACTGAAAGGAGATGGCTTCACAGGTGTTAAAATAGCTAAAATAAGAAAAAAGATGGTGGGGTTGTACAGTGGTTTTAATTTTGGATAAATATAACAGTGTAAATACAATAACGGATAGTGAACATCTGTTTATAGTACCATTACATCTACTAATCTGATTTTAATACTGTATGTGGGAAACGAAACAATCGTATTTGCATGCCTACAGCTCAAGTCTGTTTTATTTCCCGTGGATCATCTATGTATCTAGACAGGTGTGTTGGCTTCAGGCTATTTTTACTGCAAAACATCTGAAATCACAACTGTGAACGGGTTTGCAGGTGAGAATCTTCCTGACAGAGTATTTACATTCGAATTTGAATAGTCATCTGCACCTTAAAGGAAGAGTATACTACTTAATGAACAACTATGGCTACTGGGTTTAGAGCTGGCTTCCTAACTGAGACCCATATTTATAATCCTGTCTTACAGAAAGACTGAGTTTTCCCAGTAAAGTTGGGTTGCTATTGTCTAGGTGCTTAAATATAAAGGTTTAGGTACCTGCCATGAGGCACTGGAGTTTGAAAGCTTTGCCCAATATCTAAATTAAATAGTATCGTGCCACAAACCAGTAAGAAAAGAACTGCAAGATCTCAAAACGAAAACTGCACCCATGCCGCCTGTCCACCCTGAGGTTTCACCTACTCAAAGAGCTCAACTGGACAACTCCTCTTACACCTATTAAGAAATTAGTGCTTGTGGAATAACGTGAAGTTCCTACGTGCGCAATATTTAACTTCAATTCAGTGTAACTTTCTTATCTGTCAGATTTTTAACTATTCCTTTTCATAGCTTCAGAAAGAAAAAAAAAAAACAAAACATTTTCTAATGGGCTGCTGATCAGAACTGTTATTCTGATGGTGAAATCCCAAAGGGAAACATGTTTCAGATATGAAGTATTCCCTCCAGAGTCCCTGGCAGTCATGGAAAGAAGAACTTCTTGATGTATAAAGATGGTGTCACCATTGTCAGAGAATACTACAGCAGGAAATGAACCACAAATAAAAGCAATGTCTTTCTTCCTAGGAATCAAAATAGTTGTTTTTTCACCTACAATAATTTTTGAGAATAAAAGCCTAGTGAAAACTTGCACACATTATAAGAAAAAACACTTATCTCTAGCTTTTTAAAATATTCATATACTTAAACAATTACTCAAGCTCATAATTTATAGAACGTAAGCTCGTACACAACATATAGAGAAAGACTCCATCAAGAAATCAAAATACAATTTTATAGAAGGTGAAATAATGTACAGTTCACAGCCAACTTCCCTTTTCCAACAAATGGAGCCATAAATGCAATTTCTTGTCCTTTGCTCTGAAGAATTAATTTTAAGGTATTAATATTTTTCTTCAAGTACATCTTAAGTCTCAATTAAACCACAAAAAGCTACAATAAAGTAACATTAAGAACAAACTTAAACTCATCATAGCAAGGAAATTCAGACTCAGGTTAAAAAATTTGTCTCACTCTTCATCTTTAAATCACTCTGTTGTGGTTAGGAATTGTAGGGCTTGGAGAAGTGTGTGATTTTTCATACTGCACAGTACATATGTTCCAGTACTTAGGTTAAAGGAAAGTCAGAATTTTTAGCCTTAACTCTGAATTTCTTTACCTTTGAAGGCTTAACTCAAGCATCTATAATTACTTTAACATGAGCTTTTTACATTTAAATCTTTTTACGCCGGAATAGAAAGTGGAATTCCAAAAGCTCCTATTTTGCTGTGTACTTCAATAGCACTTCCTAAATTTAAAAGATTGAGCACCGCTTACCACATGAAACTGAATGTATGCATTTTTAAATGGCACTTAGACATGAGTGGCTTAAATGTGGTAAAAAAGACTTACATATTCCCGATATAAGTTACAAATTCAAACATTCGGGCATGAAAATCCTTTCCCTAAATTGTTTTCAAGCTTCATCCTTTTTTCTGCAATAACTAAAGCAAAGCCACAGTAGCTGCAGCCATTTGCATCTAAGGAAGAGATGTTTTGCTTTGGTGATATAGTTAATGAGTCTAAAAATATTCAGTATAATAATTCTGTCAAAGCCCCCACAGTCTCCTCAATGAGCAGAAGCCTGCAGGATTCCAATGGGAAGCCAAGTAATGAGCTCTCAGCATTCGCTCCCACACCGTCCAGACGAAATATACTCGGGCCTCAACGGTTCCACATCATTAGCAACATGAAACAAAGACACATGCTTGACTTTAATAAGCGACTAAAGTTGCTGGCTTATTAGGCTGTCACTGCACATAAACTCTATTTCAGTGTGACAAAACAGTTCCCTGCAAACAACAACAAAAAAAAAAAAAGGGAAAAAGGGAGGGGAGCACTTTTACAAACAGAGGTTGGTATAATTTAATGTAGTAAGTGATTGAACGGAGTTGGACGAAAGCACACAGGAAGTGATGGGTTTCTGACACTGACTCTCACGGGCATGCCACAGACCGCAGTTTCACTGCTGGAGATGACGGCTACGGTGGGCTGCAGTGATCAGACTATGGGCATATGTGACTGAGTTTTAGTTGATATTCCTGCAAGACAGGAAGTGAAGAAGCTCATTTCCCACTGGGAAAAGGTTCAGGCATGATTAACTTGGGCATGACCAAATAGGTCAATGACATGAGAACGAGTGTCTAGCACAATAATTAAGTGAGAAAATGTGTGTGATTTGTTTCTTCTTGTTCTTCACACAGCAATAATGCATTAGCAAGGATTCATTTAATCTCTTTCATTACACAAGAATTGATAGCAATACTGTACGATAGTCTTCATTCGAATGTATTCCTTTAAATTATATTTATCACTCCAGCTAGTTGCACTGATGCATACTCTTCAGTGTTTAAACTTCAGTGTTTGACTTGCAGAGCTACTGAGAAGCTTTTCAGATGTTAGTTTCTGCTAAACATACAGGTATATAGACAGAAGAAAATACGATAATATTTACATTTAAAGAAGGGTGGCCTTTGATCTTAAGTAAAGCTTAGCATTAGAGACGTGCAGGAGAGAATCCTCCTGTGCCACAAGCTTTTTCCCAATTCAAACATTCTCCTGTTTCATAGGAGTGTGACACTGACATCTCTCTGTTTTTCATATGTGAAAAACTAACAAGTGAGATTAACAGAGGAGTTCACTGATGCAGTAAGAGTCAACCACCAGGTGGCTATGGCACTCATCTGAAGGTTGAAGATCAAAGCTCAGGTTCTCTGTTCTGCATTAACTCAGAGCAGGCATGGATATTTTCGTGCACTACGGAGTCACCGGTATAGCTTCAGCAGAAGAGAATGAGAAAAATCTAACCATACACATTTAGAAAATCCATCTAGACTAGTTGAGACAGATGCTGAAGTCCTTGGTCCAAACTGAGCTTAAGCAACCCAAGATGAGTAGAAATACTATCCTAGGCCATAAGGTCCTGCTAAAGCTTCTAAATGAATTCCTATGAAGAATTAATTTCTGAAAACCTGCAATATTTCAAGGAAAAAGATTTCTTAACCAGCTACACGCAGCTTGTTTAAATATTTATTTAATTCAGAATACTTTTTACAAATGCAATTTGCTTTCTGAGGTCATTCTCAGGCTCTTCCCATAATGGTGGCAAGCCTTCAGGAGGCAGTCATCTTAAACAGTATTACTGACATGTTTCTACATACCATGGCAGGCATGTTTAAGAGAATAATATATAGACGAAAGGGTAACAAAGATCTGTATTTGATGGGAGTTCTATAACAGTGATGTTAATTTTGTTTGTTTGTTTGTTTGTTTGTTTGTTTGTTTATAAAGTGTTGAAGAAGAGGGGGTTTTGTAGGCATTAGAATAATTCTTTTATACTTTCAGCTGAGGAGATACAATTTGAAAAGATCTCTGAAGAAGATGGCAGAATCTCACTGTTGGTTCAGCATTTCCAGGGAAAAAAAAATGGGTTTTCTTTTGACAATGTGAATTTTAACACAAAAGCAGCGGTTAATCACAGCTTTTATAAAAGAGGAAGTGCAAGGATCAAAAGCCCAGAAAATGAACACAAGCAACGAGTTGCTCTCCCAGATCACTCTTGTATCAGTACCTAACGAGATAATACATAAATAACAGAAAGTATAATCACTTGCTAATTTCAGACATAAACTTGGGATGCTTTAATGACCAGTAGTATGTGCAGAAAGCAGCCTCCACCATGAAACTCAGGCACCAAGTCTGGAACATAGCCAGGCCTGACTCTACTTACCAATTTACACACCACCACAAGAGTTTGCATGACTATGGGAACATAATCCCGAAGTGCTGCAATATGTGTAGCAAGGAGGATGTACATCTAGGTCTCCATCATTACATAAACCAGTTACAATGGACTGCCTTTCCCCAGAAGGCTGGGAAAGAGCCAATTCACCAAGGGCTTGCCCAGACACATGGAAAAAGGACTGAAGTGTTGATATGAATCTTGAAAAATTCTCAGTTCTGCAAGAGGTTAGCACTTACTAAACACTTCACAAGACACATACAGCTTTGTAGTCAGACACAATGAACACAGCAGATATAACAGATACAAGTAAAACAAATACATTTTTGAGAAATTTCAAAATGTATTATCTGGAGAGGAAAATCATGGAATCTTGCATCTATGTAGTCATTCAGTTCTTATCTAGAT
The DNA here is from genome assembly GCF_000699245.1 of Pterocles gutturalis. Lineage (NCBI taxonomy): Eukaryota > Metazoa > Chordata > Aves > Pterocliformes > Pteroclidae > Pterocles > Pterocles gutturalis. Next base: position 5,145 of record NW_010136871.1, on the reverse strand, counting down.
CCAGACAGTAAATACTAAACACCTAGATAGTGTCAGAGTTACCATCACAAGTTCAGCAAAGCACAAAGCTGACCTAGGCAGGCTAGGTAGGCTTATAAGTTTCTCTTAATAATCTCAGACATTTTTGCTAAATTATATAATTCATTTTGAACACTTGAAAAGTTTCTATAATTTCTATCAAATGATAAATAAATACATGAAAGAAAAAAAAAAAAACTAAAAACTTTCCTTCAGCAATAATACACTCACAATCCACAACTAACAGAAAGACAAACAATCCATATTTGACACAAAATACTGAAACTCTATTTATACCCTGGTTCCCAGTTGATTTAAACCTTCATTAGAAAATATACAACTGTTAGTGCAGAAAAATAGAAATATCTCATGTAATAAGAGTAAATCATATATGAATGAGAGCCAGACATCCTTTGACACACTGCTGATAAAACCCCTGGCTTCAAGCATACTACTGAATTGGAAACTCTGTTGGGGTAGCACCCCATACAGAATAATGTGAGAATAAAATAATACTATAATAAATTTATCTTAGTGAAAATTTTATGCACCATTCACTACCGTTAATTTAATAAAATACCCTTGCAGTGTAGCTGCCCCAGTGTCCCAGATCGCATGTTCCAATATCAGACTTAAAGCAGCAGCTGGACTTCACTGAACTGATTGTCAGTCACTATTCAGTGGCTGACGGCACTTTTAATGATCATGGGCAACACTTTAGAAAATTACAGCATTCTAGTTATAATTCTGAATCATAACTGTCTCTTCATTTAATTCATGAAGGAAATTACGGCTGCAGGAATGTGGATTTCACACAGAGGTTCAGAGTAGCTAAAGATCTTTCAAGTACCATAGAGAGTCTCTTAAAGGCTTGTTTGCTATACTTTGATCATCTTGCATCTAAATAGAAGAAAATGGATGAGGTAGGAAAGGGGAACTTATTTAATCTTACGTACATTGATTTAGTATCTTTAATTAACTCTCCTTCATGCTCCTATGTGTTCCTGCATAGATATGTCAGAAGTGTAGCAGATGAAATCATTTTGCAAGGAGATATAGGCTTATCTCTGTGGTCTCTGTTGTTCTTCACAAGACCTCCTTTCTGGGAAGAAAATATGCTCACAAAATATTGACTAAGGAAACCAGAGATAATCCCTTTTACAGGATGCTCCACATGGTAGGAGGGAGAAATCAATTATCTTAAGCCTTTGTTCCGCCCCCATCAAAGGAAAAACACAGTTTGAAATATCTGGTGGGTACAGCATCTTCCAAATGATAGAAAGTAATGTCAAACCTCTCAACAAATGTCAAAAGGTTAACATGAAAGAAAGCTGGTTATTAGCATCCTACCTGTGTGTCTCTCAGCTCTGCTCTCTGATACAAAGGCTATCATTGCTGCCTGCCTTCCCAGTACATTTGAGGAAACTCTACATACATACTGGCATTGGGGAGTACCTGAACCATAAATGCTTCTGAGAAATTAAAAGGGTATGGCTGCCTCAGCTACTCTGACATTTCTGACTGCATACAAAACCTGATAGTACTAAGCCAGAGGGGAGGCAGGAGACTATACTTAAAGCGTTAAACAAGCATACACATAGAACTTCAGACTGCCCAGGGAAACTGTTCAAGCAGATGGAGCTCTTGTTGAATGAACAGTTGTTTTCAAAAGTGCATGTATCAATGGCATCACCATAATACAATCTGATGCAAATTGAAATTCAGTTAGCTATTCTTCATGATAAAAAAGCTCCACCCTTAATCCTTCCCCCAAAGTCTTAGAAAAACCTAAGGAACTCCCAGAAATATTCATTCTTGCCCAAATAAAATAAAAGTAGTCTCTGATCATTCAACATCATAATTCTTTGACTTGGGAACAACATTGGCAGATTGATGATTTAATGTAAAAAATCCAAAAGCATATGTAAAACTCAAGTTGTCAGAGGGCTTTGACCCATGAAAAGGCTACCATACATCAGCTGCTCTGTCATTTAGTCACCATGCATTCTTTTACTCTGTAACGAGCGCTCAATGCGAGACAATTTAAGGTAGGCACAGAAATATCATGGTGCAGCTTAAAAGCCTATAAAGATGTATCAACAGCCTCACAAGACATGGTATTTATGCCTCAAGTTAAATGGTTTGCATAAATTCTCTCAATTTACCTGTATTGCAGGTGCACCCACACCTGACTGGGAAATCACATATCCCTCACTCATAGTAGGACAATTTCCCATACTGCTGGTACATGCTGCTGTTTGCCAAACTGGGCACACAGGCAGTTACCATTGTGCAGCTGATGGACAATAACTTGTTTGTGTGTCAAAAATCAGGACTATGTTATTCATGAGGAAACAAATGTATGGTAGACTGCCATTAAAACTTGTAATTTTGTACTGATCCTAGTGAGGCAAAGAGGAAACATTTTCTGAAAACGTTGCTCTGGAGTTTATCCAGAAGGCAGTGGCTTAAGTTTCTACAATACCTTGTTATTTATATTTTGCACCATGAAATCAAGATTCATTTATTAGGAAAAGAAGCAAAAATGGGTATTTGTGTATGTGTATATCAATGATAGATAGAAAAACATTTAAAATTTCCGTTTTCCGTGAAAAGAGCATTCTTCCAGTATTTCATTTTATTACAGGATTTTTTCTGTCAGGAAACTACTTCCAAAAGCCATTTCTGCTTTTTCATTAAATTTTGATAATTTCAGAAAGCTTCATTGTCTCTACAGTTGCTTAAATTAATCATAAGTTAGTACAGTGTAGGAAAAACTCTCATGAACATACAACATAGAATATGATAACTTACTGTAAATACAACATTGCAATTTATTGTCTATGTCAAAATATGTTTTTCATCTGATGAAAAATAAAAATATCAGAATTTCAAAGGCAATGGCTTTAGACATTTTCTTTGATAGGAAATTTAGAGATTTTTCTTTTTCAAAATAATGTCAAGTATTTTAAAAATATTTGAACTTCCTGTTTCTAAGCAAGTTTAGGAGATGATAACTTAGACTTTCATGGCATGATAATATGTACTTTCTTGTACAATATGGTGCACCAGACAAAACTACATGCTACAGCAAACTCAGCCATACATGCTGGTACAAGAGTCTGGAATTTTCACTCCCAGCCAAGCGGCTTATTAAAATACAAATCACTGATGGATCTGGTGTCCAGAATAAAAGCTTAAGGACATATCACTAATGTGGCAAATTGAAATCTTGTTTCACTGGGGCTAGATAATTAAAAAAAAAATACTATCACCCACTGTAAAAGAAGGAAAACACCAATTGCAAACCAAGGAGGAGGGCAATTTCTTTGCCTTCCCAGTCCAGCTGTATATAACAGGAATGATCAGACTGCCTCTCTTGAATAACATTTAGTTATCAAGTAGTTCAAATACATTTCTCCTGTCAGAACTACACCTCATGACCAGGGCTATGCTGAGCTGGAATTTGCAGAGTAATGCAAATGGCCAACTGTCAGAACAAATGAGCCAGCAAGGGATGCGGAGGTCAGTGTTGCTCAGTTGTTTGGGACCCCATCTGACCTGAGCTATCCTGAGACGAAAAGGTGAGAACAAGATAACCTTCATGTTCTGTAGCTTGCAGACATACTTTAGCACAGGGGTTGCTATGGCGAGAAAGATTGGACCTCTGCACTAGGAGGAGGATCTCCTCTAGGAGAGAAAAGATTAAAACACATACTGGCTGCCATCTCTCTTTTAAAAGCATGGTAAACAGAAATCCACAAAGACTTACTGCAACGTCACCATCTAGGTCAAGAATTAAGGAGTTAGGGTGGTAGACTGAAGACAGAAGAAGGGGAGACAACTATTTACAATACTTATTTCTATCTATCTGAAAAATAAATACAACGAACCCTGTTCTGGCTCCTTTTTTCTTCATTCTATTGCCATGGCAGCTCACCACTTTAGACAAGTTGTTCATAATAGGTAAACAAAAGTAGTGCAATTACTTCTTAATTGTGCTTTCTAGGAAAACCTAGTTACATAAGCAACTTGTAAAGATGTTAAGATTTTCTGTCTAAAATTAAAATTGTACTGAATTTATGCAAAGCTCTCCCCTCAATTAAATGTTTCTAGTGATGTGAAGATTCAGAAAATGCTTCAACAGCAATAACTGGGATGGACGCTGTGTTGTAATAATTTGGATACACTTGACTAATGCAGTTATTCGCAATGAGGTTGGCACAGTGCCCAAAGCATTGAGCAAACAAATACAGCAAGACATTCAGTTTAAAGTCTTCCAATACTGCATTGAGATTTTTGTTTGGTCCAGGGGTATTGTGGACATTATCGTGTACTTTGTCATCAAAAATTGCTAAAATATATTTACATTTCTTTGTTAAATTCACCAGTGTGTTTCATGTAAAAAATGCTGGTGAGGCACAAGCATTTTTAATCAAATTAGTATGCAACATAAGGCAGCTGTGTATTCAAATGGGTTTTTAAGCAATTTGGTTGTTTTCTTTATAATAACAGGAAAGAACATTTTGATTTTGAAGGTGACAGAGGCAATATTACCAGAATTAAACAATCTGAATTAGCTTTTTCATGAAATGTAATATGTTTTATGCTTTTAGATGGGATGCTCCACTGCTTTCAGATGAGCCTTTCACTGTCACAGTCAATGGCCAGGAACAGAATAAGCTCTGGAGGTAGGATTATCCTCAAATTTAATTTTTTTAGAAGAAGCTAATGGCAAATGTTTGTAGCGAACTTTAGGTGCATCTACGTTATAACTAGAGAACCAAGACAGGATATTAAAAGAAGAGATAAGTACAAAATTAGTAAACAAAGTTTGACATATTTTGCCTAGCTTGAATTTGATGTCTGAAATTAATATAATCTCCAGAAATCTTGTATATATTTATATAATATTATATAGCATGTACTTTTATTTTCAGATACACATAGGAAGAAAATAATAGAAATCATTCACATGTATAACATGGTGCCAAAGAAACATAGCTTCCAAACATTTACAGGTTAGCTTGTACAACATGACAGAGATTTCTACGAGGATTGGCAGTGAATTTAGGTTTTTTTATATCTCAGGATGAGGAAGTTTTTCTCTGTTCTATAAAACTGCAG